>NW_024734730.1:0-10849 GCF_018991925.1 Homarus americanus | reverse complement strand
CAATAGTTGGAGAGTACTGAAATAAGCATTGTGAAAAATTTCATTAAAATATTCCAAGCATCATTACGACCACTAATTATTCCGCAATCGAACTATCGATGATAGGACCGGACTCGGCATGCTCAGAAGTACCTATACTGTGATTTTGAACAAAATCGCATATATCGCGTTTTCTCTCGACCCTGGAAAAAACGCGTAAGGGTCCCCCCTTATGCGTTTTTCCACCCAAATATGATTATCACTCAGACATGAAATTTGGTGGGATTAATTTCAGTAATTAAGTACATCCATTGGAACATAACAGCACCAACCAAATACCTGAGAAACCAATAGTTGGAGAGTACTGAAATAAGCATTGTGAAAAATTTCATTAAAATATTCCAAGCATCATTACGACCACTAATTTTTCCGCAATCGAACTGTCGATGATAGGACCGGACTCGGCATGCTCAGGAGTACCTATGCTGTGATTTTGAACAAAATCGCATATATCGAGTTTTGTGTCGACCCTGGAAAAAACGCGTAAGGGTCCCCCCTTATGCGTTTTCCACCCAAATATGATTATCACTCAGACATGAAATTTGGTGGGATTAATTTCAGTAATTAAGTACATCCATTAGAACATAACAGCACCAACCAAATGCCTGAGAAACCAATAATTGGAGAGTACTGAAATAAGCATTGTGAAAAATTTCATTAAAATATTCCAAGCATCATTACGACCACTAATTATTCCGCAATCGAACTGTCGATGATAGGACCGGACTCGGCATGCTCAGGAGTACCTATACTGTGATTTGGAACAAAATCGCATATATCGAGTTTTGTCTCGACCCTGGAAAAAACGCGTAAGGGTCCCCCCTTATGCGTTTTTCCACCCAAATATGATTATCACTCAGACATGAAATTTGGTGGGATTAATTTCAGTAATTAAGTACATCCATTAGAACGTAACAGCACCAACCAAATACCTGAGAAACCAATAGTTGCAGAGTACTGGGAAATAAGCATTGTGAAAAATTTCATTAAAAATATTCCAAGCATCTATTCGACCACTAATTATTCCGCAATCGAACTGTCGATGATAGGACGGACTCGACATGCTCAGGAGTACCTATACTGCGATTTTGAACAAAATCGCACATATCGCGTTTTCTCTCGACCCTGGGAAAAACGCGTAAGGGGGGACCCTTATGCGTTTTTCCACCCAAATATGGTTTTCTCTCATCCTTGAAATTTGGTGGGATTAATTTCAGCAATTGAGTACATCCAGAAGAACATAACAGCACCAACCAAATACCTGAGAAACCAATAGTTAGAGAGTACTGAAATAAAAGCATTGTGAAAAATTTCATTAAAATATTCCAAGCATCATTACGACCACTAATTATTCGCAATGAACTGTCGATGATTGGACGGACTTCGGCATGCTCAAGAATTACCTATACATTATATCACGGCCTATAAGGCGGCGGGGTGCATAAGACGCCCCCCCCAAATTTCCATTTAAAAAGTAGCTTTTGAGCTCTATTTGCTGTATAAGACCAGTACCCCAAATGTGACACTTACCCACTGACTCAGTAGTCCTTTACCAACCATCCTTGATTTTTTTAAATAAGGCCAATTCACTTCAAGTAATGTCATCAAATTATACTCGCTGGTGTAGTGTAAACACTAGTGACGTCACTGAAGCGTGGTGGGAGTGTTCCCTCGTCTGGGTGGTGTGACTATTTATACAACATGTGGTTCAACAGCAACCACCGTATTCTAATTGTGGTGTTTCATTAGGATTTGAGTGAAAAAGGTTACCAGTATGTACTTACTACATACATTTATTACACAAATATATATATATATATATATATATATATATATATATATATATATATATATATATATATATATATATATATATATATATAATATATATATATATATATATATATATATATATATATATATATATATATATATATATATATATATATATATATATACTGAATATACTATGTACAAAAAATGAATGTTCAATGAATTATTTATGGTGCATTAGGGTACTAGCCACTTCTGATGGGCTATAAATAGCCTTCTTTATCTCCCCTACATCTCACCCTGAGCCAGACGGAAGGGTCTTGGTAAATAACATGTTTGCTTATTTTCCATTTACTTTAAATAAATTTACCGAATTATTTGTTTTATTTATTTATTTATAATATACTGTAATATATTAAACACACTGTAATTATTTTCTTTAATTTATAAACTGTTTTGCTACAAAGGAATGTTCTCCAGTAGTGTTTCATTAGGATTTGAGTGAAAAAATATTACGTACTTACACAATTGTTCCTCTTACTTTGACAACACAACATACATACAGTATATTATTTCTCAGTTTTGATCTTTTTTTTTAATTTTTGTATTTATTTATAGTTAGTTACTTAAAATAAGGCCAATTCACTTCAAGTAATGGCATCAAATATTACCAGCTGGTGTAGTGTAAACACTAGTGACGTCACTTGAGCGTCTGTAATTAACCGTGGTCACTTTTCCTTTCTTGTCTCCTCACTGGCAAATGGGTGTGGGGAGGGGTGTGTGATGATAGCTGTGTTTATTACAGGGGTATAAATCTCTTTTACGGTATGTTAGACAGGTTTATAATACATTTTTATTATTTTAATATACCGGTAATCTTAATTTGAATCCAGCTTGCCAAACGTAAGTTTCAGTATAAAATAATTAGTGGTAAGACCTTGTGAGTGGCTTACGATGTTTTCATCACCACTCTTGACACAGTAAACCACAATATTTAAGAGGTAAGAATTTTAAACTTGGTGGTTTAGACGACCCCCTAACTTTGGGCAGATTTTTTTAATGTTCAAATTTCGTCTTATAGGCCGTGATATACGGTACTGTGATTTTTGAACAAAATCGCATATATCGAGTTTTGTCTCGACCCTGGAAAAAACGCGTAAGGGTCCCCCCTTATGCGTTTTCCACCCAAAAATGATTATCACTCAGACATGAAATTTGGTGGGACTAATTTCAGTAATTAAGTACATCCATTAGAACATAACAGCACCAACCAAATACCTGAGAAACCAATAATTAGCGAGTACTGAAATAATCATCGAGAAAAATTTCATTAAAATAGTCCAAGCATCATTACGACACTAATTATTCTGCAATCGAACTGTCGATTATAGGACCGGACTCGGCATACTCTGGAGTACCTATAGTGTGATTTTGAGCAAAATCGCGTATATCGAGTTTTGTCTCGACCCTGGAAAAAACGAGTAAGGGGGGACCCTTATGCGTTTTTCCACCCAAATATGATTTTCTCTCATACTTGAAATTTGGTGGGATTAATTTCAGTAATTAAGTACATCCATTAGAACATAAAAGCACCAACCAAATACCTGAGAAACCAATAGTTGAAGAGTACTGAAATAAGCATTGTGAAAAATTTAATTAAAATATTCCAAGCATCGTTTCAACCACAAATTATTCAGCAATCGAACTGTCAATGATAGGACCAGACTCGGCATGCTCAGGAGTACCTATACTGTGATTTTGAACAAAATCGCGTATATTGTGTTTTCTCTCAACCCTGTAAAGAAAGCGTAAGGGTCCCCCCTTACGCTCTTTTCCACCCAAATATGATTTTCTCTCAGACATGAAATTTGGTGAGATTAATTTCAGTAATTAAGTACATCCAGAAGAACATAACAACACCAACGAAATACCTGAGAAACCAATAATTAGCGAGTACTGAAATAAGCATTGTGAAAAATTTCATTAAAATATTCCAAGCATCATTATGACCACTAATTATTCCGCAATCGAACTGTCGATGATAGGACCGGACTCGGCATGCTCAGGAGTACCTATACTGTGACTTTGAACAAAATCCTGTATATCGAGTTTTGTCTCGACCCTGGAAAAAACGCGTAAGGGTCCCCCCCTTATGCGTTTTTCCACCCAAATATGATTTTCTCCCAGACATGAAATTTGGTGGGATTAATTTCAGTAATTAAGTACATCCAGAAGAACATAACAACACCAACCAAATACCTGAGAAACCAATAGTTGGAGAGTACTGAAATAAGCATTGTGAAAAATTTCATTAAAATATTCCAAGCATCATTACGACCACTAATTATTCAGCAATCGAACTGTCGATGATGGGACCGGACTCGGCATGTTCAGGAGTACCTATACTGTGATTTTGAACAAAATCGCGTATATTGCGTTTTCTCTCAACCCTGGAAAAAACGTGTAAGGGTCCCCCCTTACGCTTTTTTCCACCCAAATATGATTTTCTCTCAGACGATAAATTTGGTGGGATTAATTTCAGTAATTAAGTACATCCAGACGAACATAAAAGCACCAACCAAATACCTGAGAAACCAATAGTTGGAGAGTACTGAAATAAGCATTGTGAAAAATTTAATAAAAATATTCCAAGCATCGTTACGACCACTAATTATTCAGCAATCGAACTGTCGATGATAGGACCGGACTCGGCATGCTGAGGAGTACTTATACTGAGATTTTGAACAAAATCGCATATATCGCGTTTTGTCTCGACCCTGGAAAAAACGAGTAAGGGGGGACCCTTATGCGTTTTTCCACGCAAATATGATTTTCTCTCTCACTTGAAATTTGGTGGGATTAATTTCAGTAATTAAGTACATCCATTAGAACATAACCGCACCAACCAAACCCCTGAGAAAGTAATAATTAGCGAGTACTGAAATAAGGATTGTGAAAAATTTTATTAAAATATTCCAAGCATCATTACGACCACTAATTATTCAGCAATCGAACTGTCGATGATAGGACCGGACTCGACATGCTAAGGAGTACCTATACTGTGATTTTGAACAAAATCGCGTATATTGCGTTTTCTCTCAACCCTGGAAAATACACGTAAGGGTCCCCCCTTATGCGTTTTTCCACCCAAATATGATTTTCTCTCAGACATGAAATTTGGTGGGATTAATTTCAGTAATTAAGTACATCCATTAGAACATAACAGCACCAACCAAATACCTGAGAAACCAATAATTAGCGAGTACTGAAATAATCACCGAGAAAAATTTCATTAAAATAGTCCAAGCATCATTACGACACTATTTATTCTGCAATCGAATTGTCGATCATAGGACCGGTCTCGGCATACTCAGGAGTACCTATTGTGTGATTTTGAGCAAAATCGCATATATCGCGTTTTGTCTCGACCCTGGAAAAAACGAGTAAGGGGGGACCCTTATGCGTTTTTCCGCGCAAATATGATTTTCTCTCACTTGAAATTTGGTGGGATTAATTTCAGTAATTAAGTACATCCATTAGAACATAACAGCACCAACCAAACCCCTGAGAAACTAATAATTAGCGAGTACTGAAATAAGCATTGTGAAAAATTTCATTAAAATATTCCAAGCATCATTACGACCACTAATTATTCAGCAATCGAACTGTCGATGATAGGACCGGACTCGACATGCTAAGGAGTACCTATACTGTGATTTTGAACAAAATCGCATATATCGCTTTTCGTCGCATTCCCGGAAAACGAAAGTATGGGTCCCCTTGCGCGTTTCCACCCAAATATGATGATCACCAGACATGAAATTTGTGACCACTTAATTAAGTATTATCCATCATAATTGATAACAGCACCAAATACCTGAGAAACCAATAATTAGCGAGTACTGAAATAATCATCGTGAAAAATTTCATTAAAATATTCCAAGCATCATTATGACCACTAATTATTCAGCAATCGAACTGTCGATGATAGCACCGGACTCGGCATGCTCAGGAGTACCTACACTATGATTTTGAACAAAATCGCATATATCGCATTTTGTCTCGACCCTGGAAAAAACGCGTAAGGGTCCCCCCTTATGCGTTTTTGCACCCAAATATGATTTTCTCTCAGACATGAAATTTGGTGGGATTAATTTCAGTAATTAAGTACATCCACAAGAACATAACAACACCAACCAAATACCCGAGAAACCAATAATTAGCGGGTGCTGAAATAATCATCGTGAAAAATTTCATTAAAATATTCCAAGCATCATTATGACCACTAATTATTCAGCAATCGAACTGTCGATGATAGCACCGGACTCGGCATGCTCAGGAGTACCTACACTGTGATTTTGAACAAAATCGCATATATCGCGTTTTGTCTCGACCCTGGAAAAAGCGCGTAAGGGTCCCCCCTTATGCGTTTTTCCACCCAAATATGATTTTCTCTCAGACATGAAATTTGGTGGGATTAATTTCAGTAATTAAGTACATCCAGAAGAACATAACAACACCAACCAAATACCTGAGAAACCAATAGTTGGACAGTACTGAAATAAGCATTGTGAAAAATTTCATTAAAATATTCCAAGCATCATTACGACCACTAATTATTCGGCAATCGAACTGTCGATGATGGGACCGGACTCGGCATGTTCAGGAGTACCTATACTGTGATTTTGAACAAAATCGCGTATATTGCGTTTTCTCTCAACCCTGGAAAAAACGCGTAAGGGTCCCCCCTTACGCTTTTTTCCACCCAAATATGATTTTCTCTCAGACGATAAATTTGGTGGGATTAATTTCAGTAATTAAGTACATCCAGACGAACATAAAAGCACCAACCAAATACCTGAGAAACCAATAGTTGGAGAGTACTGAAATAAGCATTGTGAAAAATTTAATAAAAATATTCAAAGCATCGTTACGACCACTAATTATTCAGCAATCGAACTGTCGATGATAGGACCGGACTCGGCATGCTCAGGAGTACTTATACTGAGATTTTGAACAAAATCGCATATATCGCGTTTTGTCTCGACCCTGGAAAAAACGAGTAAGGGGGGACCCTTATGCGTTTTTCCACGCAAATATGATTTTCTCTCTCACTTGAAATTTGGTGGGATTAATTTCAGTAATTAAGTACATCCATTAGAACATAACAGCACCAACCAAACCCCTGAAAAAGTAATAATTAGCGAGTACTGAAATAAGTATTGTGAAAAATTTTATTAAAATATTCCAAGCATCATTACGACCACTAATTATTCAGCAATCGAACTGTCGATGATAGGACCGGACTCGACATGCTAAGGAGTACCTATTTCAGATTTTGAAAATCGCGATATTATGCTTTCTCAACCCTGAAAATACGCAGAAGTGGTCCCCCTATATGCTTTCTCCACCCAAATATGATTTTCTCTCAGACATGAAATTTGTGATTAATTTCAGTACTACACATCCATTAGAACATAACAGCACCAACCAAATACCTGAGAAACCAATACCAGCTTAGCAATGAACAATCATCAAGAAAATTTCATTAAAATAGTCCAAGCATCATTACGACACTAATTATTATGCAATCGAACTGTCGATCATAGGACCGGACTCGGCATACTCTGGAGTACCTATAGTGTGATTTTGAGGAAAATCGCGTATATCGAGTTTTGTCTCGACCCTGGAAAAAACGAGTAAGGGTGGACCCTTATGCATTTTTCCACCCAAATATGATTTTCACTCATACTTGAAATTTGGTGGGATTAATTTCAGGAATTAAGTACATCCAGAAGAACATAACAACACCAACCAAATACCTGAGAAACCAATAGTTGGAGAGTACTGAAATAAGCATTGTGAAAAATTTAATTAAAATATTCCAAGCATCATTACGACCACTAATTATTCAGCAATCGAACTGTCGATGATAGGACCGGACTTGGCATGCTCAGGAGTACCTATACTGTGATTTTGAAGAAAATCGCGTATATCGAGTTTTGTCTCGACCCTGGAAAAAACGCGTAAGGGTCCCCCCTTATGCGTTTTTCCACCCAAATATGATTTTCGCTCGGACATGAAATTTGGTGGGATTAATTTCAGTAATTAAGTACATCCAGAAGAACATAACAACACCAACCAAATACCTGAAAAACCAATAGTTGGAGAGTACTGAAATATGCATTGTGAAAAATTTCATTAAAATATTCCAAGCATCATTACGGCCACTAATTATTCCGCAATCGAACTGTCGATGATAGCACCAGACTCGGCATGCTCCGGAGTACCTATACTGTGATTTTGAACAAAATCGCATATATCTCGTTTTCTCTCGGCCCTGGAAAATACGCGTAAGGGTCCCCCCTTATGCGTTTTTCCACCCAAATATGATTATCACTCAGACATGAAATTTGTGACCACTTGGAGTAATTGCTACATCCATTAGAACATAACAGCACCAACCAAATACTCTGAGGAAACCAATACTCATTAGTACTTAAATAAGTATTGTGAAAATTTCATTAAAATATTCCAAGCATCATTACTTAATTCACACTAATTATTCAGCACCGAACTGTCGATGATAGGGACCGGACTCGCATGCTCAGAGTACTCTATAACAGACTTTGAACAAAAATCCTTTATATCGAGTTTTGTCTCGACCCTGGAAAAAACGCGTAAGGGTCCCCCCTTATGCGTTTTTCCACCCAAATATGATTTTCTCTCAGACATGAAATTTGGTGGGATTAATTTCAGTAATTAAGTACATCCAGAAGAACATAACAACACCAACCAAATACCTGAGAAACCAATAGTTGGAGAGTACTGAAATAAGCATTGTGAAAAATTTCATTAAAATATTCCAAGCATCATTACGACCACTAATTATTCAGCACCTAACTGTCGGCGATAGACCGACTCGCATGCTCAGGAGCATTGAGCCTCGAGATTTTGAAACAAAATCGCATATATCTGCTTAGTCTTGACTCCTGGAAAAACGAGTAAGGGGGGGACCTTTACGCGTTTTCCACTTAAATATGATTTTCTCTTCACTGAAATTTGTGATTAATTGTGCAATTAAGCACATCCACAGAACATAACAGCACCAACCAAACCTGAAAAGTAATAATTAGCCAGTACTGAAATAAGCATTGTGAAAATTTTATTAAAATATTCCAAGCATCATTACGCACTACCAATTATTCAGCAATCTAACTGTCGGCGATAGACCGACTCTATGCCAAGGAGCATTTATATCGTGATTTTGAACAAAATCGCGTATATTGCGTTTTCTCTCAACCCTGGAAAATACGCGTAAGGGTCCCCCCTTATGCGTTTCTCCACCCAAATATGATTTTCTCTCAGACATGAAATTTGGTGGGATTAATTTCAGTAATTAAGTACATCCAGAAGAACATAACAACACCAACCAAATACCTGAGAAACCAATAGTTGGACAGTACTGAAATAAGCATTGTGAAAAATTTCATTAAAATATTCCAAGCATCATTACGTCCACTAATTATTCCGCAATCGAACTGTCGATGATGGGACCGGACTCGGCATGTTCAGGAGTACCTATACTGTGATTTTGAACAAAATCGCGTATATTGCGTTTTCTCTCAACCCTGGAAAAAACGCGTAAGGGTCCCCCCTTACGCTTTTTTCCACCCAAATATGATTTTCTCTCAGACGATAAATTTGGTGGGATTAATTTCAGTAATTAAGTACATCCAGACGAACATAAAAGCACCAACCAAATACCTGAGAAACCAATAGTTGGAGAGTACTGAAATAAGCATTGTGAAAAATGTAATTAAAATATTCCAAGCATCGTTACGACCACTAATTATTCAGCAATCGAACTGTCGATGATAGGACCGGACTCGGCATGCTCAGGAGTACTTATACTGAGATTTTGAAAAAAATCGCATATATCGCGTTTTGTCTCGACCCTGGAAAAAACGAGTAAGGGGGGACCCTTATGCGTTTTTCCACTCAAATATGATTTTCTCTCTCACTTGAAATTTAGTGGGATTAATTTCAGTAATTAAGTACATCCATTAGAACATAACAGCACCAACCAAACCCCTGAGAAACTAATAATTAGCGAGTACTGAAATAAGCATTGTGAAAAATTTTATTAAAATATTCCAAGCATCATTACGACCACTAATTATTCAGCAATCGAACTGTCGATGATAGGACCGGACTCGGCATGCTAAGGAGTAAGTATACTGTGATTTTGAACAAAATCGCATATATCGCGTTTTCTGTCGACTCTGGAAAAAACGCGTAAGGGTCCCCCCTTATGCGTTTTTCCGCGCAAATATGATTTTCTCTCTCACTTGAAATTTGGTGGGATTAATTTCAGTAATTAAGTACATCCATTAGAACATAACAGCACCAACCAAACCCCTGAGAAACTAATAATTAGCGAGTACTGAAATAAGCATTGTGAAAAATTTCATTAAAATATTCCAAGCATCATTACGACCACTAATTATTCAGCAATCGAACTGTCGATGATAGGACCGGACTCGACATGCTAAGGAGTACCTATACTGTGATTTTGAACAAAATCGCATATATCGCGTTTTCTGTCGACCCTGGAAAAAACGAGTAAGGGTCCCCCCTTATGCGTTTTTCCACCCAAATATGATTATCACTCAGACATGAAATTTGGTGGGACTAATTTCAGTAATTAAGTACATCCATCAGAACATAACAGCACCAACGAAATACCTGAGAAACCAATAGTTGGAGAGTACTGAAATAAGCATTGTGAAAAATTTCATTAAAATATTCCAAGCATCATTACGACCACTAATTATTCAGCAATCGAACTGTCGATGATAGGACCGGACTCGGCATGCTCAGGAGTACCTATACTGTGACTTTGAACAAAATCCTGTATATCGAGTTTTGTCTCGACCCTGGAAAAAACGCGTAAGGGTCCCCCCTTATGCGTTTTTCCACCCAAATATGATTTTCTCTCAGACATGAAATTTGGTGAGATTAATTTCAGTAATTA
>NW_024734729.1:0-15470 GCF_018991925.1 Homarus americanus | reverse complement strand
AACCAAGGACATGACCAAGCTAAATGTCCACTGTCTGACCGCAAGTAAGGCGTGGATGTTCTCTACACTGTCCCTCTCTTGGTTTGATGACTGTTTTGTTCCCGATGTAAAGAAATTCTGTGAGCAACAGAATGTGCCATTCAAGATTTTGTTGCTGCTGGACAACTCACCAGGACACTCGCCCCTACTGTTAGATCGTCACCCCAACGTAAAAGTGGTCTTCCTTCCTCCCAACACTACGTCTATATTACAGCCCATGGACCAAGAGTTAATCTGTAATGTAAAAGCTGCATTCTCTACGAAAAAATTCAAACTCCTGAACGACTACACCAACACCAGGGAAGAGTTGCGCAACCTGAGTGACACCACCACCGATAGCAAGAGCAAAGAAGATGAGGATCAACAGTTGGCACAGCAAAAAATACTGTTCAAACAATTCTGGAGAGTATTTAACATCAAGAAAGCTGTGGACTTCTTGGTGGAGTCATGGGATCAGCTGTCTATTGCTACAATTCGTCACGCATGGAGACATGTATTGCATGGAATACCAGGTGAGAGGAGGAGTCAATCTGTGACTGGTGAGGTTCAGACTGTTGGAGTAGCAGTGGACCTTGCCAGAGAAGCTGCGCAGACTGTTACAGTTCCAGGCTTCTCCGAGACCACCAACGACGACATCATGGAGGTGATAATGGAACCTGATGTGACTACCAAGGAGATGGTACATGATGATGACGACGCCAGTGAAGAGGCAGGTGGTGCGTCATCCAAAGAAGGTGTATCGAGAAAGCCAAGCTCCTCCTTTCCGACGACCCTGACGCAAACAGGTATGAAATCTTCACTACCCAGCTGTTGCAGACTATGGAGCCCTACATCAAGGTGTATCACGACAACATCAACACCAGCCATCAGCAAAGCATAACAGATTTCTTCGCCCACAACCCACCACAGCCAGCCCAAGCCAGTGATAGTGACAGTGAAGATGACTTTGAGGGATTTGTCAGGGAAGCCCTGACAACTGTAAGTGATGGTGATGCACCTAGTAATGGTGATTCACCTGTGGGCCAGTAGCCTGCCCTCTGCCTCGGAACCAGCCTCCATCCCCGTACGCCGACCCATCTCTTCTACTAACGTAAGTGTTCCACCGAACTTTTAGTTTTCCTAACCTAACCTTTATTTTTCCTATGTTAACCTTTATCTTTCCTAACCTAACCTCTTCTATATTACTTGTTTTTTTATACCATCATAAAGTTAAGATAAAATTTTTACTACAACATAGTTGTGTGTCGTCAAAAAGTGGAGTTTGGGGATCGGCCCGGACTCTATTTCAATTAATCCCATATGTTATGTTATCACTTTACGCGTTCCTCACTTTCCGCAGGACCCTGCGGGTTACATTAACCGCGTAAAGTGAGGGTTGAATGTATATATATATATATATATATATATATATATATATATATATATATATATATATATATATATATATATACATATATATATATATATACATATATATATACATATATATATATATACATATATATATACATATATATATATATATATATATATATATATATAATACAGTATTACCCCGCCTAACGCGGTTTCACTTAGCGCGTTTTACCATATACGCGGTGCCTCGCCAGAGCTGAACTTTCACTTAACGCGGGTTTTTTCCACATATACGCGGTGAGTGTCTGGCTAGAGAGCTATTTTTAGATTCGCCCCACCCGCCACCCTGCCTCACTGCCTGTTTTAGCTCATAAAATTCATACAAATTACCCGGTCAGAATAGAATTTACATTGCTGGAATTCTTATAATTTGATGATCATTTTGAATATAAACATCATAGACTTGGCATTAGACATACAAATTTTAGATGTAATGTTTACTCTTGAGTAAATATGTTATCTTTTGTGCAAAATATATGACATTTATATTCAAAATATTCCTGGTCTTACAAGGAATCCAGCAATGTCAATTATATTATCCTAACTTTAATCTGAGGTATTATTTAATACTAAATGTTAAAAACTCTTGAAGGGAGGATTGGTGGGGGTGGGGGGGTGGGGGGAGGGTTGGGACTGACCGCGTGGTTGGAAGAGGGGGGGGAGGCAAGGTGGGGTACTTTGATTGACAGATAGTGTGTGAAGAATATTTTTTTTTTATTAACTGAAGATATTTGTTTTAGCTCATAAAATTCATACAAATTACCCGGCCAGAATATAATCTACATTGCTGGAATTCTTACAATTTGGTGATCATTTTGAATATAAACATCATATATTTTGCATTAGACATACAAATTTTAGATGTAAAGTTTATTCTGAGTAAATATGTTATCTTTTGTGCAAAATATATGACATTTGTATTCAAAATATCCCTGGGCTTTCAAGGAATCCAGCAATGTCAATTATATTATCCTAACTTTAGTTTGAGGAATTATTTATTACTATACCTGGTTTTCCCCCCAAAATTTCTCAGAGGGAAGAGCCAGCGAGTGTACTGTGAGAAGAGGGGGAGGGAGTCGAGTCCATTATTTGAATGGACATTAACTTGGCGACTGTATTTCTCTATTTCTCTTAAGTATTAATTGTGTGCATGTACCATAATAAAATTAAGATGTTATTTTTACTAGAACATAGGTATTGTGTCGGAAAAAGTGGAGTTTGGGGATGGGCCAGTTTCTATTGGAATTAATCCCATATGTTCTGTTGTTCACTTAAGGCGGTTTTCACTTAACGCGGTACCCTCTGGGTTTTATTGACCGCGTTAAGTGGGGTACAACTATATATATATATATATATATATATATATATATATATATATATATATATATATATATATATATATATATATATATATATATATGTGTGTGTGTGTGTGTGGTCAACATGCTTGTCTTGCAAGTGAGTGGACCCAGGTTCTATCTCCGGGCAGGGTGAAACTATGGGCAACCTTTGTGCACTAGCGGGCGGGCGGGTCGTGTTGCGTCTCTGTAACAAAGCGTGTTCGGCATTCGGGCCTTCGATGTAAAGCGGCAGAAATTGGACAGTGATTACATAAGTTCGTCAAGATCGTCTTAGTGAGGTGAAAGTGTAAATCGATGTCGGACTTTTCATGCTAGACACGATTGTATTTTTGAAAACTCAATTTCCACAGAGTTGGAGGTACAGCCAGGGTCACAGGCCTATAACCACACAATCACTGCCACATGACAAAGCTTTTATTTTATTTTATTTTATTTTTTAGGGTGTTGTGGTCACGGCTGTGATAAAGGCCAACCAGGGAGTGTAGTACTGTGCCTTCAGTTAAATCAGTTCATAGTTGTCATCAGTGAATACAGAAGAGACTATAATAACTTAAAGTGAATACATATTGGCAATCGAGCTGGTAAGGACAACTGCCAGCCTATTCGTGTCATAGGTGCCACAGAGACTTAAAATTTTATTTTGTTTGTGTGCTTTCTCAAGGACTGAATCTGTGTTTATAATACACCACTCACAGGGAGATACAGTGTACACAGTGATAGTTCATAGTGTCATCAGTGACCGCTGAAGTTGTAAATAACTTAAAGTGAGCGCTCACTAGCAAGCAAGCTGGAAAGGCACCGTGCCAGCTGAAACCAAGTCGTGTCATAGGTGCCACAGAGACTTTAAATTTTATGTTGATTGTGTGCTTTCTCAAGGACTGAAACTGTGCCTACAATACACCATTCACAGGGAGATACAGTGTACGCAGTCGCAGACGACAACTCCATAGGCAACAGAGAGTAGCTAAGTACTTTTTCTCTCTTTATTTTCTTTGAAATAGGTGTAGATTTATACACAGTCTGCACCCCCCCCCCCCACAACAACAACAACCATGAGTTTGATATGTGATTACTGCAGGGAGACGTCGGATATGGAGGATACAGGCCTAACTAATGCAACGTTTAGGAAGTTACTAACTGCCGTAAAGCTTGATGGCTGTTGCTGGTATTGCTCTGGCTGCATAGTCAAGGTGAATGAAGCGATTGCAATCCATAAGGGAACGAGTTCTCTAGGGACGAAAATAGATGAAGCAGGAGCCCTGCTGGTTGACAAACTGGAGCAAGTTGAGAAAGAGATCCTTGCTAAGACTGAGGAAGTAGCTAATAGAATGGAGGTGGTTGCTAAGAGGAGTTATGCTGACGTATTAGGAGGGCCACGGGGGGGGGGGCGGAGAGTAATGCAGAATCAGTACAGGTTCTACAGCAGATTGGGACTCTGAAAAAGTGTGTCGAAGAAATGAAAATTAACGCACCTACTGTTAGGGGAGAGGAGGAACACCAGGAACGGCTCCAGCGCAGGAACAATGTAATAGTTTTTGGAGTCCCAGAGAGCCAGGCAGAGGGAACTGTGAGTAAGGAAACACACGACAAGGTGCTGTTTCAAAATATTTGCACAGAGGTTCTGAAGATTCCAGCAACCCCTCAGGATGTGAGGAGACTGGGACAAAAGCAGGGGGCTAAGCCTCGCCCCCTCAGGATCACACTAGGGAGTGAGGAGGAGAAATGGCAAGTTATTCGGCAGGCAAAAAACTTAGAAAGGAGCGAGGCATTTCGGGATGTATTTATTCACCCAGACCGCACGGTAATGCAGAGGGAACAGCACAAGAAGCTCCTGCAGGACTTGAAGCAGAAGAGGGAGGAGTCGAGGAGGAACGGGGACAGGTGCACATGGGTTATACTCAGGGGGAGGGTAGTGGAAACAAGTGTGCCGACACAGGGCCAGGGGGCAGCAGTGCACCCTCCACCCACTCAACCCCCCACCCGGGAGGCGGCACCAGCTCAGCCTACCGGACAGGAGGGAACGAGCGCCGTGTAAACAATGACATTTTTAACCACACCCTGCAAAATACAGTGTACTTAGCAAATGCTGCAGCTTCTGTGAATGTGGGTGGAGCGGGTTTATTACTAAGAGCAGAGACGTTACCGAGAACAAATTCTGGCTTGAATGTCATGTACACTAATACTGACACGTTCCTTGATAAGAGGGAGGAGTTTGAAACACTGCTAAGAGTACACCAACCAGATATTGTAGGAGTTGTAGAACTGTTGTACAAGAACAGGAGAATCGACCCAGAGGAATGTGAGTTCAGTATTGCTGGATATGACTCATTTACGAACCTAACTCAAGAATCCTGCAGGAGGGGTGTGGTTATCTACGCTAGGCAAGACCTTAGAGCCAGCCAGGCGAGGGTACAGGGAGAGGATGTTTTTGAAGAGTCCAAGTGGTGTAAAATTAAATTAAAGGGAGGGGACTTACTTATCGTCGGGTGTATCTACAGATCCCCGAACTGTGGCCCACTAAATCAAAGGAACTTAAGAACCTTAATAAACAATGCGGCGATGCTCAACCCCAGCCACTTCCTTATCATGGGGGACTTTAACTATGGCGACATCGACTGGAGAAACGAGTCCACCCCGAATGACTTGAATAATCCTTCTACTCTTTTTGTAGAAACTCTGAGAGATAATTTTCTGTTCCAGCATGTGAGAGACCCGATACATTACAGAGGGGAGCAAACACCCAAGCCACTTGACCTCATCATAACAAACGAGGAGGGTATGGTGGCCAAACTGGAACACCTTGCCCCAGTTGGCACCAGTCACCATACAGTGTTGTCATTCAGATTTAACTGTTACCTAGTTCAAGATAAGGCCAGGCCAAGGTGCAAATATTACAAGGGAAATTACAATGGGATGAGGGAAGAGATGAGGGGTATCAACTGGCCTGACTTATTAAGGTACAAGAACGCAGACACTACGCTGAATATCATAACTAGTAAAATGACCCATTTGATCGATAAATATATACCCAAGACCAAACCCAGTGCTTCTAGGAATACGAGGGGATCCCTACACATGAACCATGCGGCGGTCGACAAAATTAAGAAGAAAACCCAGAAATTCAAGACGTGGGTTGGGTCAAACGATGAGCAAGACAGGAGGATGTATGCAAGAGCCAGAAACCAAGCAAAGATAGAGTGTAGGAGGGCTGAAAAGGAGTTCCAAAGGCTGGTTGCACGCGAGGTCAAGTCAAACCCAAAGGCGTTTTACCGCTATGCAAAGTCGAAATTGAAAACGCGAGTAGGAGTATCAGACCTGAGGCTTGAAGATGGTAGTTACGCAGATTCTGACCAGGATAAAGCTGAGGCATTGAACAGCTTCTTTTCCTCAGTGTTCACAAGAGAGGATGCAACTAACCTTCCTGCGTTTGAGGACAGACGGTTCGACACAGCACTGACCCACATTGTGTTCACAGAAGAGGGTATTAGAAATAAACTGTCCAGGCTAAAGGTCCATAAGAGTCCTGGACCTGACATGGTGCATCCTAGAGTGCTAAGGGAGCTGTGCAACGAGCTTGCAGAGCCCCTGAAGATTCTGTTTTGTAAATGCCTGGATGAACAAATGGTCCCCAGTGAATGGAAAGTGGCTTATGTGAGTCCTATCTTCAAGAAGGGCGATAGTCACTCCACGAACAACTATAGACCGGTGAGCCTGACCAGCATAATATGTAAAGTACTTGAGAGTATTATCAGAGATGCAGCGATGGAACATCTACTACGAAACAACCTTGTAAAAGATTGCCAACACGGTTTTATGCCGGGGCGCTCTTGCTTGACACAATTGCTCAAGGTATTGGATATTTGGACCCATATTCTAGAACGGGGTGGTAATATCGACAATATTTACCTAGATTTTGCCAAGGCTTTCGACAGTGTACCCCACGAAAGGCTGAAAATCAAACTGGAAGGGTACGGAATTCGGGGAAATGTCCTAGCGTGGATAGAAGACTTTCTACATGACCGCAAGCAATGTGTGGTGATTAATGGCACGAAATCGTCATCTGTACCTGTAACAAGTGGGGTACCGCAGGGTAGTGTATTGGGCCCGCTGTTGTTTGTTTGTTTCATAAATGATATGCCTGACGTTGTACACTCCTCCATACAAATGTTTGCCGATGATGGCAAGTTATTTCGGGAAATTAAGAACCAAGCGGACTGTGAAGAGCTGCAGAAGGACCTCTGTGGGCTCCAGGAATGGTCGAAGGAATGGCTGCTGAGATTCAATGTCACGAAGTGTAAGAGGATGCACCTGGGGCGTACCAACGGTAAGGAGGCGTACCATATGTCCCAACGGGATGAAGAAAATGTACTAGTTGAGACTGTGTGTGAGAAGGACCTAGGTGTGTATGTTGACAATGAGCTGAAGTTCTCGGGCCATTGTGAGAAGAAGGTAAATCAGGCAAATAAATTATTGGGTCTTATAAGAAGGTCGTTCAGATATCTAGACGGTCCGTCCCTCGTGACGATCTTCAGGAGTGAAGTGCTTCCCCATCTGGAGTACTGTCACCCCATCTGGTCCCCGAGATATGCTAGGGACTGTCAGTTGGTTGAAAATGTTCAAAGGAGGGCCACCAAACTGGTGCCTGCACTTCGGCATCTCAGCTACCCTGAGAGATTGGAGCGCCTGAACTTGCCTAGCTTATACTACAGACGGGCAAGGGGGGACCTAGTTGAGGTTTATAAGCATCTCAGGGGGCACTACTCAGTTGAGTGTCCTTACTTGGAGCTGGCGGACGCTCGCCCCACAAGGGGTCACAGCTCAAGATTGAAGAAGCCGCAAGTCCAGAAAACCGTGAGGGCAAACTTTTTCGGAGTGAGGGTTGTAAACTCTTGGAACAATCTACCAGAGAGTGTTGTGACGGCACCGAGTGTGAGCTCTTTCAAGAGAAGACTTGACCAACACTGGAGCGGGTTCAGGTACATTCAGGAGCCGGTGCATGCCCAGTATTTGCCAACAGTGCGTGACAGAGACGTGACCGATCGCCCGGGCGGCTAGCGAGCCGACCTTTTGGTGAAGAATATAAAGGAAAAGAGACGTGACCGATCGCCCAAGTGGCTAACAAGCCGATCAGTGGCGAAGAGGATAAAAGTAAAAAGGTAAAAGTTATGCCAATTGCCTCTGCATACCAAGCAGTAAATGGGAACCTGAATGTCTATCGATTTGTGGATCGTGTTCCGGGGGAATTGTTAGCCAGTGCAGTTGGCGAGTTGTCCGGTCTTCTCAGACTATTCATTGACACTGAGTCATGCCGCTCATTAACTCAGTGTGTGATTGTGGTGTTGGCGACAGCTTCTACACCTTAAACAAATTTATGCCTAGGTGGCAACAATTATTACATATACTGAATACCGGTAAGGTATATGCCAATATGCATCACTGCCACACCCTCTCTCATGCCCTCCGGCAGTTAAGGGTTGTGCTGTGATGATTTGAAGAACCACCTCCATACTCAAGTTTCTTCTACTTCATTTCCTATTAATTGCTTTACTTCTCAGCTTACTAGTCAGTCACTTCTCAGTTATAAATGTTTGGAAAGTAAAGCACTAGGCATGTATAGGCACTTGAATGCATCTGAATCTGTACCAGATATAAAATCTGGAATTAAAGCTCACATTGGTTCGGTCACAAAAATATGTAGCTGGTTCCTCCATGAGTCCAGAACTATTACTACCAAGAAGTATCTTTGACAGTTTTCTGTACTGAGAGCTTCTATGAGGCTGTGACCTCGAGTGTGGCAACCATATGCTAACTCCAGATATGTACACCCACCAAAAAAGTATCGTTTGCCATGGGGTTGATGTGATTCAAGACACTCTGAGCAATGTTACTCGAGCTGTTTCTGAATGCTTGGTAGTTCTACATCTGTGACCTTTGAGCATGAATGAGTATATATGTTTTCGAATGATGTGAAGCTTCTGAGGCTTCTGATCATATATTACATAATCAGAGTGGGTGTCATAAATGGACACCAACGCCACCATGCCAGTCATCAAAGGGGTCTTACATTGATTAGGGCAAGGAATTATTGGGGGAGACATCGCAAGATGTGAGAAGTGCTATTATTGCCCCTCACAATGAGTATACATTAGGGTGTGTCATACGGAGGCGAATTTTTTTTTTTTGAGTTTGAAAAATCGGCCCATGGTATTAATGATGTAGTTCTATGTGCAGAATCATGTGATATCTTCAGATTTGAAAAGTTTTCATTTTTTGCTAGGTAAATTTTAACTTGAAATCTTATGAAAATTCAGTATTCCCACCCTTTTACCAACACCACTAAATAGCATATTTAAAGTAAAGTAAATGTATCAGGTTAATTTATTAGGATGAAAATGATCCAGAATAGTGAAACGAATGATCTTGACACATTTATTAAATTTAATATTCCTTTAGAAAACAAAATCATCAAATACAAAAACCGGTTTTACTACTACGACCCGGTGTTGCTGCACACCATAGAGAACATGTCTTTCTTGCTTCTGTTTCTACTCATCACCTCCCTGCTGACCACCTGAGCTCGGATGTAGCCTTCCCTCCTCTCCTGGCTGTACACGTGACTGCTGGCCTCGCTCACTTGCTGTACACAACGCTCTATACTCTGGGTGTGCGAGGGCCAGGCAGGGACATGCATGGGGTTGTCCAGGAAAGCTTTGACTTGAACATTGGGTGAGGCTGCAGGTAAGAGGGGGGCTCACTCAGTTTCGGATGTTATCCAGATCTATGATCAGTGAGGGTCTTGGCACCTACTGTAGATTGACTTCAGAGTCTTCTGATTCTGAAGGAATCGTCACCAACTGATCTGTCATGCCCAGATCCCTCCCAAGGCAAGTTCCCCATATCCAGACTTTGACTGCCACTCTCTCCTCATCCTACTGCAGAGCATTGTCTGCAGAACTGCCTGGGATGAGCATACCAGGAAGATCTCCTCATAGTCCACCAACCCTTCTGGCTGACTCTGTGAGCCTGCTGGAAGAGAACATGCCTCGGACCTTCTGAACGATGACTTGACCTTTGGTGTTGGAAACTAATTTGGTGCAGACAATTATTGAATTGGACAATAAGTCTCAGGTTGTGAAGCTGGTTCCCTTTCAGTTTATGATGAGCGACCCAAATTCTGCAGAACCTGAGAGCTGCCAGAGCTACCTAGAATGTGAGACTTTGACCCCATCTGCAGGTAAGTAAGCTCACATCTAAATATTTTACAGACTCAAATCATGTAACCATATAGTACTTGCCTGGGTACTTGGTGTCGTCAAATGAGGTATAAAAGCTCCAGTGGAGGCCAACTGTGATTTTTTCAAAGCTCGGATTTATTTCTAACTCAGTGGCAGAGTCCAGCATCTTGCCAAGAGGACCAGACCATCTGTTGTTTGAAAGCGTCTTGCCATCCAGCTCCTGGATCAGATGTCTGAGTGGCAACTCGTTGGTGTGGAGGTCACAAACAATCCAGACCAGCTTCCTCCCAATCTTCCGCTCTATCCACTGTATGACCTCCCCTTGCCACCCTGTGTACGTGTTGGTGCTGTCCCCTCCAATGGCCTGCAGGGTCTGGTCTACGTTCCTCTCTCTGAGCCAGTTCACAATGTTATCTGCCACTATCTCAGCTGGTTTCCTGATGTCACCTTTCTCTGGAGTGAAATTCCACAAATACTTCCCTCCTGGTTCACTGCAGCAGGAGTAGTGTTCCTCCTTCACCATGGCAGGGAACAACTTGTCAGAATCTCCAACTTTCATGAACACTTTAGTGTCATCCCTTCTCCCATCAAAGAACAAACAATTGATTCCATTTTCTTATCCCCTTTATCAAACTCCTCTCTAGGTTACTGACAAGTCTCTGAGCTTCTCCAAGTATTTCTTTGTTATGATCTATCACCAGTGAACATCATCAGGTGTTATGAAACCACCGTCAATCCAGGCAGCTGCTGCTGGCCCTTCAGTCGAGACCACAGTGTGGTGTCGATGCTGGCCAGAGCTATGCTCGGATATCTTCCTATTTCGAATCTTATGCCTGGAAGGTTTGGAATCATTATTTTCTGGGTTAGGGACAAAGTCACCATTCTCCTGGTCAGCACTCCGATCAGCCATGGGGAAGTCATTAAACTCTGAATCAGCTTGACTCCAATCATCGGCCTTTTTTACCTCACCCTGGGCCTTCTCAAGTCTCTTCTCCTCGGCAACTCTTCTCCTCTTCTGTCTCTCTGTGGCAGCCTCCTGTCTCTTGGACTCCGGAATATCTTGGCTAGAAATCATGAGAGCCCCTATACTGCCAGTCTTCTCTCTGTGCTTTGACAAATGCCAGTTCGATCACAGGAATCTTCTTCAGTTCACGCTTGCAAATACAGGAGATGGGCCCTGGATTTACAGTCACGATCGCATCCAAACTCAGGACAGAGAACAATTGGGCACTTGCAAGTAATTATGTCAAATAACAGGTCCAGTTGCTTGGCAAAGCTGTCCTTAGCTGCAAGTTTTCCTCTCCCAAGAGAGATATCTCTTGCCTTTTCCCAACTGGCTAGCAGTCTCTCACTAATCTTCTTCTGACTTGTTATGACTGGAGGCTTGAACTGAGCGTTAGCCAGAGTGTACTGTGCCAAGACAGCTTTGGTCATATCACTGGCAATGTCTTTGTTTGTGAAAGTTCTTTGGTTCTTTTCACTGATTTGCCTGATTAAAACACCGTATCTCAAAGCATTTCTCAATGTAGGCAACTCCGACTTCAGGAGCTCTCTCCCAGACCCAAGATAGTGACTGAGATGGCTGGATTTTTGGTTCCTCGTCCTGACACAAGCAGCCATCGCAAATATTATCAACTTATAAATGCATCAGAATCTGAAACAGAAAAAAATATTGTTCGTTGGGTTGTTAAAGAATGAAGTCAGAAAGCAATGTTCACTATTTAATTGTAATGCACTAATGCAGCTGTACGTTAGATTTTCGATAAATTTCACGCTAAAATTTACCTAGCAAAAGGTTGCAAAATATTGAAACTTAAATTATTTTCTGTTTATATACACTAAAATCTACCAAAAATGTGATGGGCCATTAGTTTTAGCTGATCTTCCCTCCTATGACACACTCTAGTATACATAACAGTGAGATAGCACTGTGAACTGGCTGAATGAACCCACATTATCACGATGAGTTAGGCACCATGAAACAACTGGTGCCACACTGAAGCCTACAACAACAAATGTCTTACTATAGGTGAATAGGGGTTCTGTTGCCTGCAAGCCCCCTTGATTTAAAATCTTATTTTGGTGTTAAACCAATGCAATCAGTAGCATGGTAGATCCCATATAGACCAATATATTGTATATTGTTGTAGCTGTTCACTCTAGTATCAAGTACCATTTGCTTAGTCACTCTTTATAAATCAGACATATGATGAACAACACGAGTAGGCATATTGTGAAACTCTGTACAGTACCTGCATTAATGAAACTCTGTTTTTTGAGGTCTGTCTCAGTTATGATGTTCTGAAGCATTTCCATTTAATGTATACTATATTTCAGTGTTATTGTAATCATCAGTCAGTGGGTTGTCTACATATGCCTTGCTTCTACCCAACATGATATATAAATTAATACCTGTATAGCTTAATGGATTTCTTGTTATATTGAAGTACAGTATTTAGCATGCCATACAAGGATGACTCCCTCCCCCAGTCCTAGCCCCATCTCTACCTGTTGCTGGTATGGCGAGCAGGAGTACCAACTTACTATGATGCACTAGGGATCATATCAAAGCATTTCGTCAAGCACTTCAAAGTGTATTGACAGAAAATCTAACAATACTTTTTGGGGACTGTACATTTGACTGTGAAATGCCCTTGGCACTTAAAAAATTAAATTAAATAACTCCATTTCTTTCTGTAATATAAATTAGGCAACTGAAGATGTTCTAATCTCTCTTGATAAGTGACATGTCTGAATGCTGACATAAGTTTACCAGCCCTCCTTTGAACATTCTTGGAGATCAGAATTACTACATGAGGTAACATTACACTTTTGGAAAGCTTTATGAGAGATGAACCATCTAAGTACTGTGTGTGTAGAATGTACAAAGAAGTCTCCTACTAGTTAACTAGCAAGACTCATCTTTTTCTTACAATGATCTGAGAACTTTAGTTTATTGTTAACATAAACATCCAGATATTTCTCACATCTAGTTTCTGTTAGGGAACATGTTTTCACCATGTAAGGACATGCGATACTCTTCCTTGCCATTAGTAGGACCAAGGTGCATCCTCTTGCATTTTGGAAATTTTAATCTCACCAGGCCTGAGGCTGACAGAGATTGTTCTGTAATGTTTCACAGTTCAATAGATTTTTAATATATCTGAATAACTTAGTATCATCTGCAAACATTTTATGGAAGAATGAGTTGCAACTAGCCAACCATTTATAAAATAAATGAACAACATCACTCCAAGTACAATGTCTAGTGGCACACCACTTGTCACCGGCACACATAACGATTATGTACGCACAGGTACTAGATACTGTCTGCTGCTTCATATCCAGCTGCTTCTTTGCTAGTGAGTAATCAGCATTACTGTTGTGATTTTAATTTTTCCTGAATTCCATCACCAATGTGGCTGTGGTTGAGGGGGAAACTAAGGTAATGAGGAACTGACTGTGTACACTGGACTCCTGTGTTATGGGAATTTTGGTTACAGAAATTCGCTCTTATGGACATTGTAAATCACTACCAATAAGATCAGGATACAGAATGTAAAGTTCGCCATTACGGAATTTTACAATACTGTACTGTATTTAATTTTTTGATCACTAAATGCAAAAATAAGAGGTCATTTACCCAAATTTTATATTTACAGTATTTACAAAAATTCAACACGCAATTGTGCATGTTGATGACATTGGCGGCAGGCTTTGTTTTGAATCTGGGAGCGCATCAGTTATGGTCTTCCTCGGCATCTAGCTGTTGTTCTTTCAAGAATTTTCCACACTCTGAAGTGTATTTCCCCTCAAGATGTCCGCAAAAAGGCAAGCGAGTTCAAGAGCAAGCAATACACTCCAACTATGTGCGACACTGGATGTAAAACTCAAAGTTTTACAGAGGTTTGATGCTGGAGAAAAGCTTAGTGCCATTACTAAAACTTGTGTATTTTTTAGTATTTACTATTATTTGTGGTAAGTATAATAATAAAATGTCTAAAATATAATCAGTACAGTATGTGTTAAGAAATGTATATCTCCATTCATGAGTGGTTTTATTATTTGTTGACTGAAAAAATTTCTGTGTGAACGAATCTTAATTTTTAACATGGGAGTATATGGAAAAAAAGGGTCATGTTGTGGAACTTTGCAATAAGGCCACTTTTCCAAGAAAACACCCATTCTGTAAAGCGGGGGTCCTATGTATGCACTTATATTAGGAGGGTATTACAATACGTATCTGTTTTTAATTGGATTTAAATTTTCTGGAGAGACTGTAAAACTGTCAGTGACTGGGGTGGGGGTGATGTTTGTTGTGTTACACTGGTTGCAGACTGTGACCTGTAAGTTTAAGTACCCTGTAAGTTTAAGTACCACCAATGTTGCAGATTTTGCATGTTGGGATGGAACAGTTTTATCATTAAAATCCAAGAGTAATGCAGTCAGCTATAATGGAACAGATATGAAGACAGTGCCATGATATACCACGGGCTTACCATGCGTTTGCAGTAAATTCATATGGGATTTATTACTGATGGTATGTTATTAATCAGCAGAATTTGCAATAATGCATATTCTAAATTAACTCTGGACCATTCTAGAGGATTGAATATTCATCATTAAATGACATAAACATATGTATGTATGTATGTATGTATGTATGTATGCATGTATCTGTGTATGTGTGTGTGTGTGTGTGTGTTTGTACATTATTTCAGAGCATCACTTATCATATGCTCCATCAGAATTAGACACTCAAAGTGGTCTCTCAGTGAAGAAGAATTGGAATTAAAAATTACTGTACTGTACTAAGGATGTACTGTATTGTTAGATAACTGAGCATACGAGTATTTTATGTTAATTCATTTATGATAAGGCAGCTTGTAAGACCGCTTTACTTGCAGTTTCATATATTGTTGGTACAGGCAGTCCCCAGTTTATGAAAACCCTTAGTTATGTGGGGGGGAGGGGGGTGAGTTTCCAATTACATACAAAACAAATCTGAAGTTACAAAAAATTCTTTTTGTTATTTTCATAATTTTTTCACAGCATTGGAAGATGCTGAAGTACTGACACAGACTTTTCAGGATTTCCAATAACCTGGTAAGTTTATATTGACAATTAATCTAAAAACAGCACACAATTTTGTACTGTACAGTATTAAGAGTATTAAGTAAGATTAAAACTACTGTAGAACAGATACATGTAAAATCGATGTATGAAGCAGTGGCAAGATACTGACTTAAGACATTTCAGCTGTGGGAACAGAGATGTGTTTAGTATCTCAGAGTTTGATCTCTTGTCAATGAAAATAAAAAAATATGAAATGAGAAGTTTAGTATCTCTTCTTCAGATAAAATCTCGCCAAAAAATATATCCAGTGAAAGTAAAACATCTAAAAAAGCATTCATGTACA
>NW_024734728.1:0-18468 GCF_018991925.1 Homarus americanus | reverse complement strand
CTTTGTTATACTCGATTAGGGAACATTGTTATTCTCGATAAGGGGGACTTTGTTATACTCAATTAGGGGGCTTTGTAATACTCGATCAGGGAACTTTGTTATACTCGATCAGTGGCCTTTGTTATATTCGATGAGGGACTTTGTTATTCTCGATCATGGGACTTTGTTATACTCGATGAGGGGCCTTTGTTATACTCGATGAGGGGACTTTGTTCTACTCGATGAGGGGAATTTGTTATACTCGATCAGGGGACTTTGTTATATTCGATTAGGGGACTTTGTTATACTCGATCAGGGGACTTTGTTATATTCGATGAGACTGTTATACTCGATCATTGGACTTTGTTATACTCGATCAGGGGCCTTTGTTATACTCGATCAGGGGCCTTTGTTATATTCGATCAGGGAACTTTGTTATACTCGATCAGGGGACTTTGTTATACTCAACCAGGGGACTTTGTTATACTCGATGAGGGGCCTTTATTAAACTCGATTAGAGGCCTTTGTTATACTCGATCAGGGGACTTTGTTATACTCGAACAGGGGACTTTGTTATACTCGATCAGGGGACTTTGTTGTACTCGAAAAGTGGCCTTTGTTATACTCTTTTAGAGGCCTTTGTTATACTCGAACAGGGGCTTTTGTTAAACTCGATCAAAGGGCTTTGTTATTCTCGATTAGAGGACTTTGTTAAACTCGATGAGGAGACTTTGTTATACTCGATCAGGGGAGTTTGTTATACTCGATCAGTGGCCATTTTATACTCGATCAGGGGCCTTTTTTATACTCGATCAGGGGCCTTTGTTATACTCGATCAGGGGACTTTGTTATAATCGACCAGGAGTCTTTGTTATACTCGATCAGGGGCCTTTGTTATACTTGATCAGGGGGTTTGTTATACTCGATCATGGGACTTTGTTATTCTCGATCAGGGGGACTTTGTTATACTGGATGAGGGGACCCTGTTATACTCGATCAGGGAACTTTGTTATACTCGATCAGGGGACTTTGTTATACTCGATGAGGGGCCTTTGTTATACTGGATGAGGGGACCCTGTTATACTCGATCAGGGGACTTTGTTATACTCGATCAGGGGACTTTGTTATATTCGATGAGGGGACTTTGTTATACTCGATCATGGGACTTTGTTATACTCGATGAGGGGCGCATACTGGATGAGGGTTTCCGTACCGCCGATCAAGGAACTTTGTTATTCTCGATCAGGGCTTTGTCTCCTTCGATGAGGGGACTTTGTTATACTCGATCATGGGACTTTGTTTTACTCGATGAGGGGCCTTTGTTATACTCGATGAGGGGACTTTGTTCTACTCGATCAGGGGACTTTGTTAAACTCGATCAGAGGCCTTTGTTATACTCGATAGGGGGAATTTGTTATACTCGATCAGGGGACTTTGTTACACTCGATTAGGGCAGTCTGTTATACTCGACCAGGGGACTCTGTTATACTCGATCAGGGGACTTTGTCATACTCGATCAGGTGCCTTTGTTATACTCGAAAAGTGGCCTTTGTTATACTCGATGAGGGGACTCTGTTATCCTCGATTAGCGGACTCTGTAATACTCGATCAGGGGCCTTTGTTATACTCGATCAGGGAACTTTGTTATACTCGATCAGGGGACTTTGTTATATTCGATGAGGGAACTTTGTTATACTCGATCATGGGACTTTGTTACACTCGATGAGGGGCCTTTGTTATACTCGATGAGGGGGCTTTGCTCTACTCGATTAGGGGACTTTGTTATACTCGATCAGGGGCCTTTGTTATACTCGATCAGGGGCCTTTGTTATACTCGATCAGGGAACTTTGTTATATTCGATCAGGGGACTTTGTTATACTCGATCAAGGGACTTTGTTATATTCGATGAGGGGACTTTGTTATACTCGATCATGGGACTTTGTTATACTCGATGAGGGGCCTTTGTTATACTCGATGAGGGGACTCTGTTATACTCGATCAGGTGACTTTGTTATACTCGATCAGGGGACTTTGTTATATTCGATGAGTTGACTTTGTTATACTCGATCATGGGACTTTGTTATACTCGATGAGGAGCCTTTGTTATACTCGATGAGGGAACTTTGTTCTACTCGATCAAGGGACTTTGTTATACTCGATCAGGGGACTTTGTTATATTCGATGAGGGGACTTTGTTATACTCGATCATGGGACTTTCTTATACTCGATCAGGGGCCTTTGTTATACTCGTTCAGGGGACTTTGTTTTCCGCGACCAGGGGAGTTTGTTATACTCGATCAGGGGACTTTGTTGTACTCGATCAGGGGACTTTGTTTTACTCGGTGAGGGGACTTTGTTATAATCGATCAGGGGACTTTGTTAACCTCGATCGGAGGCCTTTGTTATACTCGATCAGGGGACTTTGTTATACTCGATCATGGGACTTTGTTATACTCGATGAGGGGCCTTTGTTATACTTGATGAGGGGACTTTGTTCTACTCGATCAGGGGACTTTGTTATACTCGATCAGGGTGACTTTGTTATATTCGATGAGGGGACTTTGTTATACTTGATCATGGAACTTTGTTATACTCGATCAGGGGCCTTTGTTATACTCGATCAGGGGCCTTTGTTATACTCGTTCAGGGAACTTTGTTATACTCGATCAGGGGACTTTGTTATATTCGATGAGGGGACTTTGTTATACTCGATCATGGGACTTTGTTACACACGATGAGGGGCCTTTGTTATACTCGTGGGGGCTGTGCTCGATCAGGGGACTTTGTTATACTCGATCAGGGGACTTTGTTACACTCGATTAGGGCAGTCTGTTATACTCGAGGAGGGGACTCTGTTATACTCGATCAGGGGACTTTGTTATACTCGATCAGGGGACTTTGTTCTACTCGATCAGGGGACTTTGTTATACTCGATCAGGGGACTTTGTTATATTAGATGAGGGGACTTTTTTATACTCGATCATTGGACTTTGTTATACTCGATCAGGGGCCTTTGTTATACTCGATCAGGGTGACTTTGTTATATTCGATGAGGGGACTTTGTTATACTTGATCATGGAACTTTGTTATACTCGATCAGGGCCTTTGTTATACTCGATTAGGGGGCCTTTGTTATACTCGATCAGGGAACTTTGTTATACTCGATCAGGGGACTTTGGTATATTCGATGAGGACTTTGTTATACTCGATCATAGGACTTTGTTACACTCGATGAGGCCTTTGTTATACTCGCTCAGGGGACTTTGTTCTACTCGATCAGGGGACTTTGTTATACTCGATCAGGGGACTTTGTTACAGTCGATGAGGGGACTTTGTTATACTCGATCATTGGACTTTGTTATACTCGATCAGGGGCCTTTGTTATACTCGAGCAGGGGCCTTTGTTATATTCGATCAGGGAATTTTGTTATACTCGATCAGGGGACTTTGTTATATTCGATGAGGGGACTTTGTTATACTCGATCATTGGACTTTGTTATACTCGATCAGGGGCCTTTGTTATACTCGATCAGGGGCCTTTGTTATATTCGATCAGGGAACTTTGTTATACTCGATCAGGGGACTTTGTTATACTCAACCAGGGGACTTTGTTATACTCGATGAGGGGCCTTTATTAAACTCGATTAGAGGCCTTTGTTATACTCGATCAGGGGACTTTGTTATACTCGAACAGGGGACTTTGTTATACTCGATCAGGGGACTTTGTTGTACTCGAAAAGTGGCCTTTGTTATACTCTTTTAGGGCCTTTGTTGCTCCTCGAATAGGGCCTTTGTTAACTCGATCAAAAGGAGCTTTATTATTTCTCGATTAGAGGACTTTTGTTAAACTCGATGAGGCTGGCATACTCGATCAGGGGAGTTGTTATACTCGATCAGTGGCCATTTATACTCGATCAGGGGCCTTTTTATACTCGATCAAGGGCCTTTGTTATACTCGATCAGGGGACTTTGTTATAATCGACCAGGAGTCTTTGTTATACTCGATCAGGGGCCTTTGTTATAGCGATCAGGGGCTTTGTTATACTCGATCAGGGGAACTTTGTTGTACGTCAGGGGGACTTTGTGCCCTCGATAGGGGACTGTTATACTTTCGATCATGGGAGTTTGTTATACTCGATGAGGGCCTTTGTTATACTCGATGATGGGACTCTGTTATACTCGATCAGGGAACTTTGTTATACTCGATCAGGGGACTTTGTTATATTCGATGAGGGGACTTTGTTATACTCGATCATGGGACTTTGTTTTACTCGATGAGGGGCCTTTGTTATACTCGATGAGGGGACTTTGTTCTACTCGATCAGGGGACTTTGTTATACTCGATCAGGGGACTTTGTTATATTCGATCAGGGGACTTTGTTATCCTCGACCAGGGGAGTTTGTTATACTCGATTAGGGGACTTTGTTATACTCGATCAGGGGACTTTGTTATACTCGGTGAGGGGACTTTGTTATACTCGATCAGGGGACTTTGTTAAACTCGATGAGAGGCCTTTGACATACTCGATCAGGGGACTTTGTTATACTCGATCAGGGAACTTTGAAATACTCGATCAAGGGCCTTTGTTAAACTCGATCAGAGGCCTTTGTTATACTCGATAGGGGGACTTTGTTATACTCGATCAGGGGACTTTGTTACACTCGATTAGGGCAGTCTGTTATACTCGACCAGGGGACTCTGTTATACTCGATCAGGGGACTTTGTCATACTCGATCAGGTGCCTTTGTTATACTCGAAAAGTGGCCTTTGTTATACTCGATGAGGGGACTCTGTTATCCTCGATTAGCGGACTCTGTAATACTCGATCAGGGGCCTTTGTTATACTCGATCAGGGAACTTTGTTATACTCGATCAGGGGACTTTGTTATATTCGATGAGGGAACTTTGTTATACTCGATCATGGGACTTTGTTACACTCGATGAGGGGCCTTTGTTATACTCGATGAGGGGGCTTTGCTCTACTCGATTAGGGGACTTTGTTATACTCGATCAGGGGCCTTTGTTATACTCGATCAGGGGCCTTTGTTATACTCGATCAGGGAACTTTGTTATATTCGATCAGGGGACTTTGTTATATTCGATGAGGGGACTTTGTTATACTCGATCATGGGACTTTGTTACACTCGATGAGGGGCCTTTGTTATACTCGATCATGGGACTTTGTTATACTCGATCAGGGGACTTTCTTACACTCGATGATGGGACTTTGCTCTACTCGATTAGGGGTCTTTGTTATACTCGATTAGGGGACTTTGTTATATTCGATGAGGGGACTTTGTTATACTCGATCATCGGACTTTGTTATACTCGATCAGGGGCCTTTATTTATATACTCGATCGGGGCGCTGTTATACTCGACAGGGTCTTTGTTGCTCTCGATCCAGGGGCCTTTTGTTGCCTGCTTGATCAGGGCTTTGTTATACTCGATCAGGGGACTGTTGTTGTTGTCGATCAGGGAACTTTGTTATATTCGATCCAGGGGCTTTGTTATACTCGATCAGGGAACTTGCTTATACTCGATCAGGGGCCTTTGTTATACTCGTTCAGGCGCCTTTGTTATATTCGATCAGGGGCCTTTGTTATACTCGACCAGGGGACTTTGTTCTACTCGATCATGGGCTTTTGATAAACTCGATCAGGGGCCTTTGTTATACTCAATGAGGGGCCTTTGATATACACGATCAGGGGTCTTTGTTTTACTCGATCAGGGAACTTTGTTATACTCGATCAGGGGACTTTGTTATATTCGATGAGGGGACTTTGTTATACTCGATGCTGGTTTTATTACACGCACTCGATGAGGGGACTTTATTTATATACTCGATAGGGGACTGTTCTCTCGATCAGGGACTTTGTTATATCGATCAGGGGACTTTGTTATATTCGATGAGGGACTTTGTTATACTCAGTCTCTGGGACTTTATTTATATTCGATAGGACTTTGTTATACTCGATCATTGGACTTTGTTATACTCGATCAGGGGCGCTGTTATACTCGATCAGGGTGACTTTGTTATATTCGATGAGGGGACTTTGTTATACTTGATCATGGAACTTTGTTGTACTCGATCAGGGGCCTTTGTTATACTCGATCAGGGGCCTTTGTTATACTCGATCATGAAACTTTGTTATACTCGATCAGGGGACTTTGTTATATTCGATGAGGGGACTTTGTTATACTCGATCATGGGACTTTATTACACTCGATGAGGGGCCTTTGTTATACTCGATCAGGGGACTTTGTTCTACTCGATCAGGGGACTTTGTTGTACTCGATCAGGGGAATTTGTTATATTCGATGAGGGGACTTTGTTATACTCGATCATTGGACTTTGTTATACTCGATCAGGGGCCTTTGTTATACTCGATCAGGGGCCTTTGTTATATTCGATCAGGGAACTTTGTTATACTCGATCAGGGGACTTTGTTATATTCTATGAGGGGACTTTTTTATACTCGATCATTGGACTTTGTTATACTCGATCAGGGGCCTTTGTTATACTCAACCAGGGGACTTTGTTATACTCGATGAGGGGCCTTTGTTAAACTCGATCAGAGGCCTTTGTTATACTCGATCAGGGGACATTGTTATACTCGATCAGGGGACTTTGTTACACTCGATTAGGGCAGTCTGTTATACTCGAGGAGGGGACTCTCTTATACTCGATCAGGGGACTTTGTTATACTCGATCATGGGGCTTTGTTATACTCGATCAGGGGACTTTGTTGTACATGAAAAGTGGCCTTTGTTATACTCTTTTAGAGGCCTTTGTTATACTCGAATAGGGGCCTTTGTTAAACTCGATCAAAGGGCTTTGTTATTCTCGATTAGAGGACTTTGTTAAACTCGATGAGGAGACTTTGTTATACTCTATCAGGGGAGTTTGTTATACTCGATCAGTGGCCATTTTATACTCGATCAGGGGCCTTTTTTATACTCGATCAGGGGCCTTTGTTATACTCGATCAGGGGACTTTGTTATAATCGACCAGGAGTCTTTGTTATACTCGATCAGGGGCCTTTGTTATACTTGATCAGGGGGCTTTGTTATACTCGATCAGGGGGACGTTGTTATACTCGATAAGGGGACTTTGTTATACTCGATCATGGGAGTTTGTTATACTCGATGAGGGGCCGTTGTTATACTGGATGAGGGGACTCTGTTATACTCGATCAGGGGACTTTGTTATACTCGATCAGGGGACTTTGGTATATTCGATGAGGGGACTTTGTTATACTCGATCATGGGACTTTGTTATACTCGATGAGGGGCCTTTGTTATACTCGATGATGGGACTCTGTTATACTCGATCAGGGAACTTTGTTATACTCGATCAGGGGACTTTGTTATATTCGATGAGGGGACTTTGTTATACTCGATCATGGGACTTTGTTTTACTCGATGAGGGGCCTTTGTTATACTCGATGAGGGGACTTTGTTCTACTCGATCAGGGGACTTTGTTATACTCGATCAGGGGACTTTGTTATATTCGATCAGGGGACTTTGTTATCCTCGACCAGGGGAGTTTGTTATACTCGATTAGGGGACTTTGTTATACTCGATCAGGGGACTTTGTTATACTCGGTGAGGGGACTTTGTTATACTCGATCAGGGGACTTTGTTAAACTCGATCAGAGGCCTTTGACATACTCGATCAGGGGACTTTGTTATACTCGATCAGGGAACTTTGAAATACTCGATCAAGGGCCTTTGTTAAACTCGATCAGAGGCCTTTGTTATACTCGATAGGGGGACTTTGTTATACTCGATCAGGGGACTTTGTTACACTCGATTAGGGCAGTCTGTTATACTCGACCAGGGGACTCTGTTATACTCGATCAGGGGACTTTGTCATACTCGATCAGGTGCCTTTGTTATACTCGAAAAGTGGCCTTTGTTATACTCGATGAGGGGACTTTGTTATCCTCGATCAGCGGACTCTGTAATACTCGATCAGGGGCCTTTGTTATACTCGATCAGGGAACTTTGTTATACTCGATCAGGGGACTTTGTTATATTCGATGAGGGGACTTTGTTATACTCGATCATGGGACTTTGTTACACTCGATGAGGGGCCTTTGTTATACTCGATCATGGGACTTTGTTATACTCGATCAGGGGACTTTGTTACACTCGATGAGGGGACTTTGCTCTACTCGATTAGGGGACTTTGTCATACTCGATCAGGGGACTTTGTTATATTCGATGAGGGGACATTGTTATACTCGATCATCGGACTTTGTTATACTCGATCAGGGGACTTTGTTATATTCGATCAGGGGACTTTGTTATACTCGACCAGGGTCTTTTGTTATACTCGGATCAGGGAACTTTGTTTATATTCGATCAGGGGAATTTTGTTATATTCGATGAGGGACTTTGTTATACCTGATCATGGGACTTTTGTTACACCTGGATGAGGGCCTTTTGTTATACTCGATCATGGGACTTTGTTATACTCGATTAGGGACTTGTTACACTCTCGATGAGGGGACTTTGCTTTACTCGATTCGGGGACTTTGTTATACTCGATCAGGGACTTTGTTATATTCGATGAGGGGACATTGTTATACTCGATCATCGGACTTTGTTATACTCGATCAGGGCCTTTGTTATAAATCGATCAGGGCCTTTGTTATACTCGACCAGGGTCTTTGTTATACTCGATCAGGGGCCTTTGTTATAGTTGATCAGGGGGCTTTGTTATACTCGATCAGAGGGACTTTGTTATATTCGATCCAGGGGCTTTGTTATACTCGATCAGGGAACTTTGTTATACTCGATCAGGGGCCTTTGTTATACTCGTTCAGGCGCCTTTGTTATATTCGATCAGGGGCCTTTGTTATACTCGACCAGGGGACTTTGTTCTACTCGATCATGGGCTTTTGTTAAAATCGATCAGGGGCCTTCGTTATACTCAATCAGGGGCCTTTGATATACACGATCAGGGGCCTTTGTTATTCTCGATCAGGGGACTTTGTTATTCTCGATCAGGGGGACTTTGTTATATTCGATCCAGGGGCTTTGTTATACTCGATCAGGGAACTTTGTTATACTCGATCAGGGGCCTTTGTTATACTCGTTCAGGCGCCTTTGTTATATTCGTTCAGGCGCCTTTGTTATATTCGATCAGGGGCCTTTGTTATACTCGACCAGGGGACTTTGTTCTACTCGATCATGGGCTTTTGTTAAACTCGATCAGGGGCCTTTGTTATACTCAAACAGGGGCCTTTGATATACACGATCAGGGGTCTTTGTTTTACTCGATCAGGGAACTTTGTTATACTCGATCAGGGGACTTTGTTATATTCGATGAGGGGACTTTGTTATACTCGTTCATGGGACTTTGTTACACTCGATAAGGACTTGATATACTGATGACGGACTTTGTTCTACTCGATGAGGGACTTTGTTATACTCGATCAGGGGACTTTGTTATATTCGATGAGGGGAATTTGTTATACTCGATCATGGGACTTTGTTACACTCGATGAGGGGCCTTTGTTATACTCGTTGAGGGGACTTTGCTCTACTCGATTAGGGGACTTTGTTATACTCGATCAGGGGACTTTGTTATATTCGATGAGGGGACTTTGTTATACTCGATCATGGGACTTTGTTATACTCGATCATGGGACTTTGTTATACTCGATCAGGGGCCTTTGTTATACTCGATCAGGGGACTTTGTTACACTCGATGAGGGGACTTTGCTCTACTCGATTAGGGGACTTTGTTATACTCGATCAGGGGACTTTGTTATATTCGATGAGGGGACTTTATTATACTCGATCATCGGACTTTGTTATACTCGACCAGGGGTCTTTGTTATACTCGATCAGGGGCCTTTGTTATACTTGATCAGGGGGCTTTGTTATACTCGATCAGGGGACTTTGTTATTCTCGATCAGGGGGACTTTGTTATACTCGATCCAGGGGCTTTGTTATACTCGATCAGGGAACTTTGTTATACTCGATCAAGGGCCTTTGTTATACTCGTTCAGGCGCCTTTGTTATATTCGATCAGGGGCCTTTGCTATACTCGACCAGGGGACTTTGTTATACTCGATCCGGGGCTTTTATTAAACTCGCTCAGGGGCCTTTCTTATATTCAATCAGGGGACTTTGTTATACTCGATCAGGGGACTTTGTTATACTCGATCAGGGGACTTTGTTATATTCGATGAGGGGACTTTGTTATACTCGATCATGGGACTTTGTTATACTCGATCATGGGACTTTATTTATATTCGATGAGGGACTTTGTTATACTCGATCATGGGACTTTGTTACGCGCATATACTCGATGAGGGGCCTTTGTTATACTCGATTAGGGGACTTTTCTTCTACTCGATCAGGGCCCGCTTTGTTATACTCGATCAGGACTTTGTTGCCTTATTCGATGAGGGGACTTTGTTATACTCGATCATGGGACTTTCTTATACTCGATCAGGGGCCTTTGTTATACTCGATCAGGGGCCTTTGTTATACTCGATCAGGGGACTTTGTTTTCCTCGTCCAGGGGAGCTTGTTATACTCGATCAGGGGACTTTGTTATACTCGATCAGGGGACTTTGTTATATTCGGTGAGGGGACTTTGTTATACTCGATCAGGGGACTTTGTTAACCTCGATCAGAGGCCTGTGTTATACTCGATCAGGGGATTTTGTTATACTCGATCATGGGACTTTGTTATACTCGATGAGGGGCCTTTGTTATACTCGATGAGGGGACTTTGTTCTACTCGATCAGGGGACTTTGTTATACACGATTAGGGTGACTTTATTATATTCGATGAGGGGACATTGTTATACTCGATCATGGGACTTTGTTACACTCGATGAGGGGCCTTTGTTATACTCAATGAGGGGACTGTGTTCTACTCGATCAGGGGACTTTGTTATACTCGATCAGGGGACTTTTTTATACTCGATCAGGGGACTTTCTTATACTCGTTCACGGGATTTTGTTATACTCGATCAGGGGACTTTGTTATATTCGATGAGGGGGCTATGTTATACTCGATCAGGCGAATTTCTTATACTCGATCAGGAGACTTTGTTATACTCGATCAGGGTACTTTGTTATACTCGATGAGGGGCCTTTGTTAAACTCGATCAGAGGCCTTTGTTATACTCGATCAGGGGACTTCGTTAAACTCGATCAGGGGACTGTGTTACACTCGATTAGGGCAGTCTGTTATGCTCGACCAGGGGACTCTGTTATACTCGATCAGGGGACTTTGTCATACTCGATCAGGTGCCTTTGTTATACTCGATGAGGGGACTTTGTTGTACTCGATCAGGGGACTTTGTTATATTCGAAAAATGGGACTTTGTTATACTTGATACTGGATCATAGGACTTTGTTATACTCGATGAGTGGCCTTTGTTATACTCGATTAGAGGACTTTGTTAAACTCGATCAAAGGCCTTTGTTATTCTCGATTAGAGGACTTTGTTAAACTCGATGAGGAGACTTTGTTATACTCGATCAGGGGACTTTGTTATTCTCGATCAGGGGGAGTTTATTATATTCGATCCAGGGGCTTTGTTATACTCGATTAGGGAACTTTGTTATACTCGATCAAGGGCCTTTGTTATACTCGTTCAGGCGCCTTTGTTATATTCGATCAGGGGCCTTTGTTATACTCCACCAGGGGACTTTGTTATACTCGATCAGGGGCTTTTGTTAAACTCGATCAGGAGCCTTTCTTATACTCAATCAGGGGACTTTGTTATACTTGATCAGGGGACTTTGTTATACTCGATCAGGGGACTTTGTTATATTCGATGAGGGGACTTTGTTATACTCGATCATGGGACTTTGTTACACTCGATGAGGGGCCTTTGTTATACTCGATGAGGGGCCTTTGTTATACTCGATGAGGGGACTTTGTTCTACTCGATCAGGGGACTTTGTTATACACGATTAGGGTGACTTTGTTATATTCGATGAGGGGACTTTATTATCCTCGATCATGGGACTTTGTTACACTCGATGAGGGGCCTTTGTTATACTCGATGAGGGGACTTTGTTCTACTCGATCAGGGGACTTTGTTATACACGATTAGGGTGACTTTATTATATTCGATGAGGGGACATTGTTATACTCGATCATGGGACTTTGTTACACTCGATGAGGGGCCTTTGTTATACTCAATGAGGGGACTGTGTTCTACTCGATCAGGGGACTTTGTTATACTCGATCAGGGGACTTTTTTATACTCGATCAGGGGACTTTCTTATACTCGTTCACGGGATTTTGTTATACTCGATCAGGGGACTTTGTTATATTCGATGAGGGGGCTATGTTATACTCGATCAGGCGAATTTGTTATACTCGATCAGGAGACTTTGTTATACTCGATCAGGGGACTTTGTTATACTCGATGAGGGGCCTTTGTTAAACTCGATCAGAGGCCTTTGTTATACTCGATCAGGGGACTTGTTATACTCGATCAGGGGACTGTGTTACACTCGATTAGGGCAGTCTGTTATTCTCGACCAGGGGACTCTGTTATACTCGATCAGGGGACTTTGTCATACTCGATCAGGTGCCTTTGTTATACTCGATGAGGGGACTTTGTTGTACTCGATCAGGGGACTTTGTTATATTCGAAATGGGGACTTTGTTATACTGGATCATGGGACTTTGTTATACTCGATGAGTGGCCTTTGTTATACTCGATTAGAGGACTTTGTTAAACTCGATCAAAGGCCTTTGTTATTCTCGATTAGAGGACTTTGTTAAACTCGATGAGGAGACTTTGTTATACTCGATCAGGGGCCCTTATTATACTCGATCAGGGGCCTTTGTTATACTCGATCAGGGGCCTTTGTTATTCTCGATCAGGGGGAGTTTATTATACTCGATCAAGGGCCTTTGTTATACTCGTTCAGGCGCCTTTGTTATATTCGATCAGGGGCCTTTGTTATACTCCACCAGGGGACTTTGTTATACTCGATCAGGGGCTTTTGTTAAACTCGATCAGGGGCCTTTCTTATACTCAATCAGGGGACTTTGTTATACTTGATCAGGGGACTTTGTTATACTCGATCAGGGGACTTTGTTATATTCGATGAGGGGACTTTGTTATACTCGATCATGGGACTTTGTTACACTCGATGAGGGGACTTTGCTCTACTCGATGAGGGGCCTTTGTTATACTCGATGAGGGGACTTTGTTCTACTCGATCAGGGGACTTTGTTATACACGATTAGGGTGACTTTGTTATATTCGATGAGGGGACTTTATTATCCTCGATCAGCGGACTTTTGTTACACTCGATGAGGGCCTTTTGTTATACTCGATGAGGGACTTTGTCTCTACCTGACTAGGACTCGTTATACTGGATCAGGGGACTTTGTTATATTCGATGAGGACTTTTGTCTTCTAGCCCGATCATGGGAATTTGTTATACTCGATCAGGGGCCTTTGTTATACTCGATCAGGGGCCTTTGTTATACTCGATCAGGGAACTTTGTTATACTCGATCAGGGCACTTTTTTATACTCGATCAGGGGACTTTCTTATACTCGTTCACGGGATTTTGTTATACTCGATCAGGGGACTTTGTTATATTCGATGAGGGGGCTTTGTTATACTCGATCAGGCGAATTTGTTATACTCGATCAGGAGACTTTGTTATACTCTATCAGGGGACTTTGTTATACTCGATGAGGGGCCTTTGTTAAACTCGATCAGAGGCCTTTGTTATACTCGATCAGGGGACTTTGTTATACTCAATCAGGGGACTGTGTTACACTCGATTAGGGCAGTCTGTTATTCTCGACCAGGGGACTCTGTTATACTCGATCAGGGGACTTTGTCATACTCGATCAGGTGCCTTTGTTATACTCGATGAGTGGACTTTGTTGTACTCGATCAGGGGACTTTGTTATATTCGAAATGGGGACTTTGTTATACTGGATCATGGGACTTTGTTATACTCGATGAGTGGCCTTTGTTATACTCGATTAGAGGACTTTGTTAAACTCGATCAAAGGCCTTTGTTATTCTCGATTAGAGGACTTTGTTAAACTCGATGAGGAGACTTTGTTATACTCGATCAGGGGCCCTTGTTATACTCGATCAGGGGACTTTGTTATTCTCGATCAGGGGGAGTTTATTATATTCGATCCAGGGGCTTTGTTATACTCGATCAGGGAACTTTGTTATACTCGATCAAGGGCCTTTGTTATACTCGTTCAGGCGCCTTTGTTATATTCGATCAGGGGCCTTTGTTATACTCCACCAGGGGACTTTGTTATACTCGATCAGGGGCTTTGGTTAAACTCGATCAGGGGCCTTTCTTATACTCAATCAGGGGACTTTGTTATACTTGATCAGGGGACTTTGTTATACTCGATCAGGGGACTTTGTTATATTCGATGAGGGGACTTTGTAATACTCGATCATGGGACTTTGTTACACTCGATGAGGGGCCTTTGTTATACTCGATGAGGGGGCTTTGCTCGACTCGATTAGGGGACTTTGTTATACTCGATGAGGGGCCTTTGTTATACTCGATCAGGGCCTTTGTTATACTCCTTGATCAGGGAACTTTGGCTATATCTGGATCAGGGACTTTTGTTATATCTGATGAGGGGACTTGTTAAGTTTCGATCATGGACTTTGTTACACTCCGGATGAGGGCCTTGGTTATGTACTCTCGCTGATCATGGACTTTTTGTTATACTCGATCAGGCGACTTTGTTATATTCGATGAGGGGACTTTGTTATACTCGATCATGGGACTTTGTTACACTCGATGAGGGGCCTTTGTTATATTCGATGAGGGGACTTTGTTATACTCGATCATCGGACTTTGTTATACTCGATCAGGGGCCTTTGTTATACTCGATCAGGGGCCTTTGTTTTACTCGACCAGGGGTCTTTGTTATACTCGATCACGGGCCTTTGTTATACTTGATCAGGGGGCTTTGTTATACTCGATCAGGGGACTTTGTTATTCTCGATCAGGGGGACTTTGTTATATTCGATCCAGGGGCTTTGTTATACTCGTTCAGGGAACTTTGTTATACTCGATCAGGGGACTTTGTTATACTCGTTCAGGCGCCTTTGTTATATTCGATCAGGGGCCTTTGTTATACTCGACCAGGGGACTTTGTTATACTCGATAAGGGGCTTTTGTTAAACTCGATCAGGGGCCTTTGTTATACTCAATCAGGGGCCTTTGATATACACGATCAGGGGTCTTTGTTTTACTCGATCAGGGAACTTTGTTATACTCGATCAGGAGACTTTGTTATATTCGATGAGGGGACTTTGTTATACTCGATCATGGGACTTTGTTACACTCGATGAGGGGCCTTTGTTATACTCGATGAGGACTTGCTCTACTCTCGATCAGGGACTTTCATACCTACCAGGGACTTTCTTATATTCGATGAGGGACTTTGTGATTCTCGATCATGGGACTTTGTTATACTCGATGAGGGGCCTTTGTTATACTTGATGAGGGGACTTTGTTCTACTCGATCAGGGGAATTTGTTATACTCGATCAGGGGACTTTGTTATATTCGATGAGGGGACATTTTTATACTCGATCATGGGACTTTGTTTTACTCTATGAGGGGACTTTGCTATACTTGATCAGGAGGCTTTGTTATACTCGATCAGCGGACTTTGTTATACTCCGATCAGGGGCCTTTTGTTATACTCGACCATGGGTCTTTGTTGCATCCCGATCAGGGGCCTTTGGTTAAGTACTTGGATCAGGGGCTGGTTATACTCGATCAGGGGACTTTGTTATTCTCGATCAGGGGGAGTTTATTATATTCGATCCAGGGGCTTTGTTATACTCGATTAGGGAACTTTGTTATACTCGATCAGGGGCCTTTGTTATACTCGTTCAGGCGCCTTTGTTATATTCGATCAGGGGCCTTTGTTATACTCGACCAGGGGACTTTGTTATACTCGATCAGAGGCTTTTGTTAAACTCGATCAGGGGCCTTTCTTATACTCAATCAGGGGACTTTGTTATACTCGATCATAGGACTTTGTTATACTCGATCAGGGGACTTTGTTATATTCGATGAGGGGACTTTGTTATACTCGATCATGGGACTTTGTTATACTCGATGAGGGGCCTTTGTTATACTCGATGAGAGGACTTTGTTCTACTCGATCAGGGCCCTTTGTTATACTCGATCAGGGGACTTTGTTATATTCGATGAGGGGACTTTGATATACTCGATCATGGGACTTCCTTATACTCCATCAGGGGCCTTTGTTATACTCGATCAGGGGCCTTTGTTATACTCGATCAAGGGACTTTGTTTTCCTCGACCAGGGGAGTTTGTTATACTCGATCAGGGGACTTTGTTATACTCGATCAGGGGACTTTGTTATACTCGGTGAGGGGACTTTGTTATATTCGATCAGGGGACTTTTTTAACCTCGATCAGAGGCCTGTGTTATACTCAATCAGGGGATTTTGTTATACTCGATCATGGGACTTTGTTATACTCGATGAGGGGCTCTTTTGTTATACTCGATGAGGGACTTTGTCTCTACTCTCGCATCAGGGACTTTATATACACGATCAGGGGCGGACTTTGTTATTCGATGAGAGGACTTTTTGTTATAATTTCGATCATGGGACTTGTTACACCTGATGAGGGCCTTTTTGTTATAATTTCCGATGAGGGGACTTTGTTCTACTCGATCAGGGGACTTTGTTATACTCGATCAGGGGACTTTGTTATATTCGATGAGGGGACTTTGTTATACTCGATCATGGGAATTTGTTATACTCGATCAAGGGCCTTTGTTATACTCGATCAGGGGCCTTTGTTATACTCGATCAGGGAACTTTGTTATACTCGATCAGGGGACTTTTTTATACACGATCAGGGGACTTTCTTATACTCGTTCACGGGATTTTGTTATACTCGATCAGGGACTTTTGTTATACTCCGATCAGGAGGACTTTGTTATACCCGATGAGGGGCCTTTGTTAAACTCCGGATCAGAGGCCTTTGTTATACCTGATCAGGGGACTTTTGTTATACTCGATCAGGGACTGTGTTACACTCGATTAGGGCAGTCTGTTATTCTCGACCAGGGGACTCTGTTATTCTCGATCAGGGGACTTTGTCATACTCGATCAGGTGCCTTTGTTATACTCGATCAGAGGACTTTGTTGTACTCGATCAGGGGACTTTGTTATATTCGAAATGGGGACTTTCTTATACTGGATCATAGGACTTTGTTATACTCGATGAGTGGCCTTTGTTATATTCGATTAGAGGACTTTGTTAAACTCGATCAAAGGCCTTTGTTATTCTCGATTAGAGGACTTTGTTAAACTCGATGAGGAGACTTTGTTATACTCGACCAGTGGCCCTTGTTATACTCGATCAGGGGCATTTGTTATACTCGATCAGGGGCCTTTGTTATTCTCGATTAGAGGACTTTGTTAAACTCGATGAGGAGACTTTGTTATACTCGATCAGGGGACTTTGTTATTCTCGATCAGGGGGAGTTTATTATATTCGATCCAGGACTTTGTTATACTCGATCAGGGAACTTTGTTATACTCGATCAAGGGCCTTTGTTATACTCGTTCAGGCGCCTTTGTTATATTCGATCACGGGCCTTTCTTATACTCAATCAGGGGACTTTGTTATACTTGATCAGGGGACTTTGTTATACTCGATCAGGGGACTTTGTTATATTCGATGAGGGGACTTTGTTATACTCGATCATGGGACTTTGTTACACTCGATGAGGGGCCTTTGTTATACTCGATGAGGGGGCTTTGCTCGACTCGATTAGGGGACTTTGTTATATTCGATGAGGGGCCTTTGTTATACTCGATCAGGGGCCTTTGTTATACTCGATAAGGGAACTTTGTTATATTCGATCAGGAGACTTTGTTATATTCGATGAGGGGACTTTGTTATACTCGATTATGGGACTTTGTTACACTCGATGAGGGGCCTTTGTTATACTCGATCATGGGACTTTGTTATACTCGATCAGGGGAGTTTGTTACACTCGATGAGGGGACTTTGCTCTACTCGATTAGGGGACTTTGTTATACTCGATCAGGGGACTTTGTTATATTCGATGAGGGGACATTGTTATACTCGATCATCGGACTTTGTTATACTCGATCAGGGGACTTTGTTATATTCGATCAGGGGACTTTGTTATATTCGATGAGGGGACTTTGTTATACTTGATCTTGGGAATTTGTTATACTCGATCAGGGGCCTTTGTTATACTCGATCAGTGGCCTTTGTTATACTCGATCAGGGAACTTTGTTATACTCGATCAGGGGACTTTTTTATACTCAATCAGGGGACTTTCTTATACTCGTTTACGGGATTTTGTTATACTCGATCAGGGGACTTTGTTATATTCGATGAGGGGGCTTTGTTATACTCGATCAGGCGAATTTGTTATACTCGATCAGGGGACTTTTGTTAT
>NW_024734727.1:0-28014 GCF_018991925.1 Homarus americanus | reverse complement strand
TAATGATATTAGTAACAATTATAAGAGTAAAGTTCATAATAATAATAACAATAATAGGTAATAATGATAATAAAAATCAAGATATTTCAACTGATTTTGTTCATACATTAAGCCTCTCCCTGCCATTGGTGTCCTGATTTTCAACATTCAGGACCCAGCGTGTCATCCAAACTCAAGCAAGATGTGCCTGTCTACCTGAGGGCTATACCACCATTGTACCTACATAAACCACAGCGTAATCCATATTTTGTTGAGTGGAAGAGATCTATCCACATGCTTATCCACACACACACGCCAGGTTACCCCCCCCCCCTCCCCCATCCCCACCTTAACCAACAGGTCATGGGGTGAGAATACAAGTGATTCTGAATGTGTTTACGTGACTTGTAGCCGTGGCGTGACCACATAAGGGGGCAGATATGCCCACTGCCCATAGGTGCTCTTGACTTCCCGATCGTCCCACAAAGGTCCCTTCAGAACCGACTCCCCTCAGCCGGCAAGTTTTTGCCAAAACGGGGGGTGGGGGTCGACATAAACGTCCCAGAAGGGGCTCTCTCATGGACGCAGACATCTCTGATATGGATGCCATCGCCAACTCGCCTGGTCATACTGAATCCAACACCCTTCAAGAGTCATACCCCAGTGATTATGACAGTGACGGTAATGTTTCTATGGGAAACACTAGCCGGAGTGGAAACACCAATGCCATGGACCCTATCACCCTGCTCTCTGCCAACCAGCCAAGTAAGCTGAATTTGCACTTCCCCAAGGACTCACTGAAAACCGTAGATTGACGGTTTAATTGGATGATGAAGTACTGCAGACAACACGGTCTCAACATTCAATTCCGACAAGGTCGGAACCGGAACTTTATCAAGTGTCAGACTCCTGAGGTCTTTGAAACACTTATTACTGTTGGGTTTGACGGGGTTGTCCTGGTTTTCCCAGTAGACCCTGATGAATGTTGCCACATCCTAGTGAAACAATTCCCCCTATACGCTGACATCGAAGATGCTCGTGAGTTTAATTCTAGTATACTCAGTATACATCGACTTTACCGGGGAAACACTCCACAAGCTGCTGTCAATGTCAAGTGGAAAGGAAGGGAATGCCCAACCACTGTGGAGGCCCACCCAATCCTCCCTTCACTTTATGCAGAACCCTATCATCCTGGGCCTGCATTTAGTTTGTCTTATCTGTTCTCATTGGGGTCACACCTTCACTCTTGCCCTCTGTTGCCACCCAGTCACTCCTCTCTTCTGGTTTGACACAAGCTGGTAGTCCCCCTGTGAGCCCCCCTGCTCACTGCCTACCCCACCGCTGTCGGCCATTATTACTGGTGTAACGCCTACCGGGCCTGCCCTGGTGTGTCCTGCTGACCCGGAGCGAAGTCCTGCCTCATCTTCACGACACATGGTCCCTCAACCTGTCCACCCACCGCAAGCCGCACCCGCACCTGTGTCTGTGCTGTCTCCACCAGGGCTACTTATTGAACCTGAGGACACCACCACCGGCTACTCGTACCCCACCGGCATGCAGACACACACGCCATCACAATCACACTAAAAGGTATGTCCCTCGATATTGTCAACGTCTATGTGCTTCCCCCCACCCCTACTGTACCTGTCCCACCACACCATATCACCTCCACCCCCACTGTACTTCGCCACGCCTAGTGCATTGGCAACCCTGAGCCTGGCCGCACTGTTTGTAAACTTTGTGGTCAACCCTACTCTCACACCCTCTCTCACTACATCCTCACTTGCCCTATGACCTCCTCCTACAGGTCCCCAGCCGTTACCAACACCTCTTCCCTCACTGACCAGATATCCCTCCTCCTAGAGACAGGCCTGGCACTTGACATTATTAGGAACCGTATGAAATGTGAAGGTGAAGCAATGTGACCGTCAGTGTTAACTTGTTAAGGGGTTAGGAGGAGTGAGTCAGTGTGTGGGGCTTAAGCTGATCTCTCTCTTTAAGGTCAGCAGTCATCTCCTGCCCTACAATGATCAGTACTGGAATTCCCCACATACACACTCATCATTCTGTCACTTTATGTAACTTGTTGACAAAACCCATGACCCTTCAGGCTTTTATGCCCTTAATGCATGAGTCATAAAGGCAAGCATGAACTACGCATGCTTCCCAGATGGGCGCTGTAAACGCTTCTGCACTTCACCTTGCACAGGATGTAAGGGGGGTGCCCAATAAACTAGCCCCCCTCGGCGGCAATCTAAAAAAAATCTGACCAATATCATGGGACAAAATAAATAAATATATAGCTTGTAGTGAATGTCAATTCCACAGCTTACATCTCAGAAACTCCAGGCTTGACCCGACATTAGGGAGGTCAAGTGTAAGGGTATCACCCGCAGGTGCTCAAGGATGCTACAAATCAACTAGCTCCCTCTCCCATGTCACACATGTAAGAGGGCACCAGCCGGCTCTTTCCCAATATACACAATGTCCTACACCGCAGAGGGGGGCCAGTCTTGACCCGACATTAGGGGGGTCAAGTGTAGGGTAACTCTCACGGTGGACCGGGGGTTACAAATCAACTAGCTCCCCTCCCATGTGACATGTCACCACAACAGACATGTAAGAAGGCACCAGCCGACTCTCTTCCAATATACAATAACCTACTCTCTGAACAAAGGCCGGACCTGACCTCACATTAGCCAGGTCAAATGTAACCCTCGGAGCCCAACTCAAGGGGCCACAAATCAACCAGGGCCTCTCATGTCACACGGCCCCACCTGATGACTTCTCCAGAAAGTACGTCTTACATCTCAGAAACTCCAGTCTGACCTGACATTAGGGAGGTCAAGTGTAGGGGAACTCTCACGGTTGCTCTCCCAATATACACACGGCCCCACCTGATGACTTTCCCAGATAGTTTCTGAAAAGTCCAGACCTGACCTCACATTGGCCAGGTCAAATGTAAGGAGACCCTTCGCCTCCTCCCCCCCCTCCCCCCGACCAGCTGAACCTGACGGCTCGCATCCCAATATATAGGACGTCCTAGTCCTCCCTCGGGGAATTTCGCAGAGTCAGAGAGAGAGACACACAGGGATCGGAGGAGGAGGTCCACGACAGTCGAGTCCTGCTCACGGGAGGAGAGTCATGCAGGACTTCCCTCCCCGACTTCCCTCCGGTGTCCCAGCTAAGCAGTCGCCCTCCCGACACCAGTGTCCCCGCTAAGCAGTCGCCCTCCCGAGACCAGTGTCCCAGCTAAGCAGTCGCCCTCCCGACACCAGTGTTCCAGCTAAGCAGTCTCCCTGCTAGGCCTCCCCTAGGTCACGTGAGTGTTTGTCAGAACTTTCCATGGGATGAGTTACTTATGTGGGAAGTGTATTCATTTCATGTTCGTGTCCGAGAATCAGTGTCTAGTAACATAATAATGTCCTAGTAACTTTCAATTGAAGGTGTTATTAATGTGTCCATGTCATGTTCGTAATTAATAAAGAGTTGTAACGAAGCGGTGTTTGAGAAGTCGCCTTTAAGAACGTAATAGATGTGTATTGACGTGTAAGACACGACCAGTGTACGATAAGAGTAAATAACTATCACGGCCACGCTACCAAAGTCTTCCTCTCTTTTATACTCTTATACTATCAATATTCTACCTATATGTAATATTCTTCTTGTGAGTTTTGTCTCATTACAATGGCGGCAGCGCACTTAAAGTAAGAACTCACGCCTCTTAACTTTAGTGTTCAGTACAGTGATAGTTAGAATCTTTTGAAGTAATCTCGTAACTATCTTGACGAAGCAGGCAGTACAAGGGTGGTTGCATTCGTAACATTATATTGGTGGCAGCGAACTATATGTAATTCACGCTTCCCTCGTCCCTTGTTATTGGTAACAGTGTACTTAACGTAAACCCATGCCCTCCCTCATTTTAGCCATAACACCTGACTCGTTGTTTGAGCATTGTTCGAAAGTGCGTGATAAGGAGTTCATGCAAGATATAGTTTCATTATATTGGCGGCAGCGTACTATATGTAACTCACGCCCTCATTGTCCCTTGTTAATGGTGACAGCGAACTATATACGTTAATCCACGCCTTCCTCGCTTAGTTATTATAATGGTAGCAGCGAACTTAACGTAAACTCACGCCTTCCCTCGGTTAACCATAACACCTGGCTCGTTTCATCCTTCATTTGATTCAGTCTAAGTTTGTCTACAATTATGTAATAAGTAATTCCTGTGTCGTAGCATCGTAGCGTGAAAAGTATCCTAGTGTGTCACCGTTACAGCTCAAGTAAATGTCTCTCGTCGTGGTATGCGCGAATTTTTTTTTCTAGAAATATGTTCAGTGCTTAACGTGATTTCTCAGTGTCCCCCGCGATCTGTGACATTCTCAGTAGCCCAAGTGCAGTTTGAGTGTTGGTCAGTGTTGAACGTAGAAATTGTTTCAGTTATGAAAGCGGTGTCTGTACTAACTGTTATAACTTAACATGTCTTTTAACCTACATCCTCCTCCCTGTCCTAACCCTCACCTCACCCTCCGTACCCATCCGTTCCCGCCTCGCTCCGCCCTGCCCTGCCCTACCCCGCTCCGCCCCGCCCCGCCCCGCCCCGCCCCGCCCCGCAAAGCCCCGGCCTGGCCCGATCAACCACGCCCCGGCTCCCCCCACCTCACCCGCCACGCCTCGCCCCACCCCGCCCCGCGCCGCGCCGGCCTGGCCAGCCGCGCCCGGCAGCCGCGCACCGTCCAGTGTGACCACCAATCCCCATATGTTTTGTCCTGTGAGTTATGCTTCGAAATCGGTGGTTAGTGTTACTTAATATTGCGATAATTACAGAGCTTCACTCAGTGTGTTTTTATGCTAGTATGATTTGTAATGTACTCTTTGAGGCGAAGTGATAAATGATATTCAATGTAGTGAGCAGAGCTGCACTCCCCGACCCAGCCTAATGAGAAAATTGTCGTGACGGAAATAATAGTTACCAAACATTGACGTAACTTATAAAGTAATTTTTTTTTTTTTTGCGAATGCACTTCCAACTAATCCATCATCCCTTTAGGATTGTTTCTCTGGCAAATATCACACACAGTACCGCCCCATGGCTAGCCGGAATCCGACCACAGCACATATAAGAAGAGAAGTAGCAGCGTGAGGAATGCAGCGTGAGGAATGCAGCACCACACCCGCCACACACCACCCCACTTCTTTCAAGTCCTACCTGGTCTAGGATTAAGAAGAGTTTATATTTTTCTACTGGTCCGCGGAACCTGCCTTACGAGTCATCTAAAGAGACGACAGCCCAAGCAGTGGATCGGCTTTCATCCCGGCCGGAGAGGGCCGACGGCAGATGAACAGAAAATCGTCTGGAATATGTTGAAAACGAAGATGTATAAAGAAATACAGATGGAGCAGAAAAATTCATCTGGAATATGACGGAAAACGAAGAGGTATAAAGAAACGCAGATGAGCAGAAAAATCGTCTGGAATATGAAAATGAAGATGTATAAAGAAACGCAGATGAACAGAAAATTCATCTGGAATATGAAAATGCTCTAAACGTAGAGGAAGCGCAGATGAACAGAAAAATCATCTGGAATATTATAGAAACCAGGAGGAAGTGAGAAGAAGTCAGATGTGGTGACACGACCTACAAAGTGCGGTATTGAAGAAGGAAAAACGTGCTATGTGAAGACAGAAGAGACGCTGTGCTGACATCAGAAGAAAGTCGACGATGAAAAGGTGGATAATCAGAAGGACCAATCAACTACCGTTGTTGTGCTGCCAGCATTCCTTATTTTCAGATACCAGCTGGATGGAGGACTTGAGCCATGCTGAACCCAACAAATGTACTGATGTTGTTGATGTTGCTGATGTGTAATAAAAAGATATAACACCCTAACATGTGAAGCAGGAGCATTTTGTATGAAGTATTTCATTCTCTGATTTTTGTTAACATGTACTATAAAGAATGTTTTTTTTTTAAAAAAGATTAGTCACTTTTTCTATGAGTTCATTTGATCAATGTTTTGCACTACGAAACACAATGTTGTAGCCATTTACTGACTGAGATGAATTATTATTTTGACACGGCCTGGTTAGGCAATGTAACACCTGATTTTGTTTGTAGAATGTGATTTGCAAGTTTGCCTCAGACACTATGCTAGATATGAAGGATCTTTAGATCACTCTATGTTCACTTACTGTGTATGTATTTTATTTTTTTCTCCTGTCATAGAAGCTTTAATCTTGGCGGGAGGTATAGTAAGCTTTGTCAGATCAAACTATGCCAGTAGAAAAACATACATCTCTAGGGTTATTATTTGTAAAATGTAAGGATGCATTATCGCCTCAGGGACTATATTAGATACTGCACATGATGTTACTGTCTACTTTAAATGTGTCATCAGTTCTCTGAGCATGAAAGCTTTGGTCTTGGCGGGAGGTGTAGTGATGGGTTGTCAGACCACAGCTTACATCTCAGAAACTCCAGGCTTGACCCGACATTAGGGAGGTCAAGTGTAAGGGTATCACCCGCAGGTGCTCAAGGGTGCTACAAATCAACTAGCTCCCCCTCCCATGTCACACATGTAAGAGGGCACCAGCCGGCTCTCTCCCAATATACACAATGTCCTACACCGCAGAGGGGGGCCAGTCTTGACCCGACATTAGGGGGGTCAAAAGTATAGGGTATCTCTTGCGGCTGACCAGGGTTACAAATCAACTAGCTCCCCTCCCATGTGACATGTCACCACAACAGACATGTAAGAAGGCACCAGCCGACTCTCTTCCAATATACAATAACCTACTCTCTGAACAAAGGCCGGACCTGACCTCACATTAGCCAGGTCAAATGTAACCCTCGGAGCCCAACTCAAGGGGCCACAAATCAACCAGGGCCTCTCATGTCACACGGCCCCACCTGATGACTTCTCCAGAAAGTACGTCTTACATCTCAGAAACTCCAGTCTGACCCGACATTAGGGAGGTCAAGTGTAGGGGAACTCTCACGGTTGCTCTCCCAATATACACACGGCCCCACCTGATGACTTTCCCAGATAGTTTCTGAAAAGTCCAGACCTGACCTCACATTGGCCAGGTCAAATGTAAGGAGACCCTTCGCCGCCCCCCCCGGCCAGCTGAACCTGACGGCTCGCATCCCAATATATAGGACGTCCTGGTCCTCCCTCGGAGATTCACAGAGAGGGAGTTGTCTTGTAACAAGGTGGCCAGCTACTACACCACCAGGCCTGCTCGAGAGAAGTCAAGGGCCGGAGGCAAGTCGCCTCCGGTCAGGACCGAGACTTCCCTCCGGCGCCCAGCTAAGCAGTCTCCCATAGAGACAAACCAGGACTACCTGCTAGGCCTCCCCTAGGTCACGTGAGTGTTTGTCAGAGCTTTCCATGGGATGAGTTACCTACGTGGGAAGTGTATTCATTTCATGTTCGTGTCCGAGAATCAGAGTGTCTAGTAACGTAATATGATGTCCTAGTAACGTCAATAGAAGGTGTTATTAATGTGTCCATGTCATGTTCGTAATTAATAAAGAGTTGTAACGAAGCAGTGTTTGAGAAGTCGCCTTTAAGAACGTAATAGATGTGTATTGACATGTAAGACACGACCAGTGTACGATAAGAGTAAATAACTATCACGGCCACGCTACCAAAATCTTCCTCTCTTTTATACTCTTATACTATCAATATTCTATTTATATGTAATCTTCTTTCTAGAGATTTGGTCTCATTACAACACCATCTACCATAACATAACACGATCTACCATAACATAACACTATCTACCATAACATAACACTATCTACCATAATACAACACGATATACCATATAACATAACACTATCTACCATAACATAAGACCATCTACCATAACATAACACCATCTACCATAACATAACACTATCTACCATAACATAACACTATCTACCATAACATAACGCTATCTACCATAACATAACACCATCTACCATAACATAACACCATCTACCATAACATAACACCATCTACCATAACATAACACTATCTACCATAACATAACACCATCTACCATAACATAACACTATCTACCATAACATAACACCATCTACCATAACATATCACTATCTACTATAACATAACACCATCTACCATAACATGACACTATCTACCATAACATAACACCATCTACCATAACATAACACCATCTACCATAACATAACACTATCTACCATAACATAACACTATCTACCATAGCATAACACTATCTACCATAACATAACACGATCTACCATAACATAACACGATCTACCATAACATAACACTATCTACCATAACATAACACTATCTACCATAACACCATAAAATTATCTACCATAACATAACACTATCTACCATAACACCATAACACTATCTACCATAACATAACACCATCTACCATAACATAACACCATCTACCATAACATAACCTATCTACCATAACATAACACTATCTACCATAGCATAACACTATCAACCATAACATAACACGATCTACCATAACATAACACTATCTACCATAACATAACACTATCTACCATAACATAACACTATCTACCATAACATAACACGATCTACCATAACATAACACTATCTACCATAACACCATAAAATTATCTACCATAACATAACACTATCTACCATAACATATCACTATCTACCATAACATAACACCATCTACCATAACATAACACCATCTACCATAACATAACACTATCTACCATAACATAACACTATCTACCATAACATAACACTATCTACCATAACACCATAACACTATCTACCATAACATAACACCATCTACCATAACATTACTCTATCTACCATAACATAACACTATCTACCATAACATAACACTATCTACCTTAACATAACACGATCTACCATAACACCATCTACCATAACACCATAACACCGTCCACCATCGCACCAATAATCCTCGCCTTAGTATATAGTGAAGATCGCATATAAGACAGTGCAGTTGATAAAGAAGAAATAACACTTTAACGACGAGTGCCTCTGCCACCTAGTGTGTGTGTGAGAGCCTTCCCCTAATGTAGAGAGAAAGAGTTCATAAACACCGGACTAGGAATCTATATTCGTTAAAAAATAAGAGGGAAGGAGGGGGGGGGGAGGGCGGACATGATGAATTTCAATTTTGTGTAGCGGGGAGACAAGCTGTACAATTATCGCCTTTATTTCCGTGTGCTGGCGAGAGTTGAGGTATGTTCAGGCATAAATAAGACTCGTAGTAAAGACGCTTCAATAATCCATTATCATTCCTTGAGCTGAGGAATGATATATTTAAATTGGTTTAAAGGTTAGGGATAGTAATGGGTAAACGCCAGAGCTCAGCGGTGGACGAAACATTGTAGCATGGAACGTTGTGCTGGGGAAGGCTGGAGGGCCGGCTAGTCCCTCTGCTGGTATCACATCTGATAGGATTGAGTCGAGTTATGATTAATGGTGTTCCCCGACAGTTCCACGGACTAGAAGGAAGGGGGTCGTATAGCGATATATGAAAATTTTATAAAGCGTAGGGTTGCCATATCTGAACATTAAAAAAAAGAGGACGCTCCCGAAGACATCCCCCCTCCCCCCCGGCCGGCACACACAGGCTAATATACAACATACATGGTATAGAAATCTTTAAAAAAAAATTACCTTTGCTTAAGGCTGAACATCTTTATTCCCTTAGCTGCAGTCTTCTTCCCCCACTGTGTGTGTGACGATGTGCCCATGCATACTTTTCTGTAGATCGGATCTTTTTCAGTATTGGCTGATTGCTCTTTAGAAAGGTATAGAAGTCACTGCAAGGTGTTTCTCGGAAGTTGTACTGTACAGCCAGAATGCCTTTCATTGTTTCAACACTCAATTTGTTCCTTTCCTTTGTCCATTGACTTTGCATCAGTGAAAAAACTCTTTCTACATTTGCATTGTGAGATGATATAGCAAAGAAGAATTGTGCAATTCTTAGCAATTCTGAATGGCATTCAATGTTTTTTGATTTTTCAAAGTATCTGGTCCACTTTTTATGTGTTGGCAGATTACGAAATTCTTCATCACTCTTGTAATTTTCCACAAACTGCTTCAGGTTACTATCTTGGTCAAAACACTTCATCAACTTCTACCCCCTTATCAATCAAATATTTGACAGCTAAGTTGACAACACCGTACAGGCGTGCAAGTGACTTATCAGCTGACGAAAAGTGAACGAGATCTCTGCGGTTTCCACCTTCCCTCTCTCTCTCTCTCTCTCTCTCTCCCGTCATTACAGTTTCATGTTTTTTTCCGTGGAGAAAATGATGGAAGCTGAAATTCCGGACTTTTGAAGAATTTTAAAAATTCCTTCCGGATGAAGATGTCGAGACCTAAATGGAGGACATGTCCGGGAAAATACGGACGCATGGCAACCCTAATAAAGAGTATATGGCAGGTATAACGAAGTGCTGGGGCCCAGGTAAGCCTCTTCGCTGTGTGCTGGGGGAGGCGCTGGTGCCGGGTTGTACGACTGTGGCTCATCTTCTCCCCCAAAAACTTTCATAGGGATTGCGGTACAGTAGAGGAGTGACCCCAGGGTGAATACATTCTTATCACTCACATTACACACATTATCCCACTTTATGTTATTACCCCCCTGAGCACCTTGGGATTAGTCATACGCACATAAATAGTCTAAAACATTAAAATCACAACAACAACAAATCTTCTTCAGAAAAAAAACTCAACGATGGTAAATATACTTATAAAAAAATAATAATTAATCACCCAAGTCGAAGCCACAACCAAGACTATGTAAGACGCCTGACCTTGAGAAGACCTTATATAAAAAGTTCTCTTGAATACAGCGTTAACTGACACTAGGAATGAACCATTACTACCGCAGGATAAATCATCTCCAGCGATTAGAAATTAAATTTTTAGTTCGTTCTCGGCAGGATTTACGGCAGAGCTTCGGCAATTAGCATGTAGTTATGGCAGGTGGTGTGGTGGCTCTTGCTATATATATTGCTCTGTCTCACACAACATTTGGTCGTTGCTATACGCTACGCTAGACGAACTCCTTCATTACGCCGAGTTACCGTGGTTACTACACCCAGGCGTCTTATATACCTTACCTTACGCTAAGTGACTGCTAAAGTACAGAAAAATATTATTAACCATGACTCAGTATTTATGAGACACAACCCTGAAGTACTGTACCGCGTCTGGGAGGGTATAAACATCTGTCGTAAGTCAGAGTTACTGCATGATGTTTGTGGATCTCTTGTGAGCCTCTCCGAACACTGTCCTTCGTGACTTTGGCAACATTAGTCTGTTTGTAGGTTGAGGTGTTGCCCTGAGGTCTTCCTGTATAAGTTTCAGTATTTTTTGTATTTATTATTTAAATTTATTGTCATTGAAAATTTTCTAAGGACACTGGAGGTGAAATTAGTAAGACAGTGAGCTATGTATGTTCATGAGATCACATAAACAAGTACACTAGTATTACATACATACATACATACATACATACATACATACATACATACATATATACATACAAACACAAGGATATACAGTACATGCTGACTTGTACTCGTATACCATACACGCTGTACAGTACATGCACACAAACCGCCTCGCACACACACACACACACACACACACACACACACACACACACACACACACCTTATATTACCACCATCAAACACTCTTCTATGGTAGTTCTATAAATCATACTACTAATAAAGACGAGCCTATGGGTGGTTAGGTTAGGTTAGGTAAGGTTAGGTAAGGTTAGGTTAGGTGATTGTGTACCTTTGATTTATGAAATACTATACTGTGTGTGTGTGTGTGTGTGTGTGTGTGTGTGTGTGTGGGACCAAAAGTGTTATGTCAACTATAAATATTGAAGGTCACTTGTAAACAATGTGTACAAAACTACACTCTCGGATACACTATTACAAACTATTGTACACAACGTAATAGTTCCTTGAAAAGTGTCGAAGAAAGTTTGTACAGTAACTCTAACGTGTATAAATGACGTCTGCTTAGTGGATAGTCATACTAACTTCTTAAATAATATAAAGATAATCACCTCTCTTCCTTTACTGTGATATATATATTTTGGTAGCAACTGTAGTGATGTTTACGTTGGCAAGACTGAATAAAATTATAACCTTCTATCCCGTAGATGAACTGACGATATCATTCACTACTAGAAGAACAATATACCTGTATACTATACCAATGAACAATCCAAGCAGATAAAATCGGGGAAACGTAAGTGTGATTTATACTTGAAGAATCTACCTCCCCAAATTCTTTATGTAGAGTGGGCTGGGGTGGAGGTTCTACAGGTGGAGGTTAGAGGTGTCCTGGGGTTAGGTTAGGTATTTGGGGGTGTTTTAAGGGGAGGGGGAGGCGTGGGGTTGTTTTAGGAGAGGTGCTTAGAGGGGTTAAGGGAAAGGGAAAGGAAAATGGCATGTTTTAGGTGGAGACGCTTCGAGGTATTAACGAGTAGGATTGGAGGAATGTAATAGACACAGACACTGTTAAGTAAAACATGTTACTGTGGGTTATAGGGCACGGTACTGTCTCTTATAGACGTAACACAACCTATTAACGGAGCTAATGTTCGGGACAGTAAATATAACAGGCGCTAATCACATAAACTATTGAGATTTTTTTTTTAATACATTAATAATCCCAGAGCTTCGTGTCCTTGTTTGTATGATTAGTATATAAATACATACGGGTTAAACAGAGGGATCTGGTGTATGTATGTGTGTGTGTGTGTGTGTGTGTGTGTGCGTATCAGGATATACTGTTGTTTTTAATAGGTGTAAATTTTAGTGTTAAGGTAAACTTTATATATCACCCAGATTTTCTAAGGGGATTTTCGGTATTTCAAAATATAACAGTTTAAGTGTGTACTGAGTGTGTTATCATGGTTTAAGTGTGTAGTGAGTGTGTTAAGATGGTTTAAGTGTGTAGTAAGTGTGTTATCATGGTTTAAGTGTGTAGTAATTGTGTTATCATGGTTTAAGTGTGTAGTGAGTGTGCTAGGATAGTTTAAGTGTGTAGTAAGTGTGTTATCATGGTTTAAGTGTGTAGTGAGTGTGCTTTATGTTATTTTGGGTTATATTTAAGTAGCCAAATTTCTGCTTCTCTCTCACCTGTCAGACTGAAACGTGATTATTTTTTTTCCTTTTAATTGTGGGTGATCGTAGTCAACACACACCTCAAACTTCCCAGGACTGGAATATCTGCCGTTGTGCGAGGTATTTGGTGTGTGTGTGTGTGTGTGTGTGTGTGTGTGTGTGTGTGTGTGTGTGTGTGTGTGTGTGTGTCCCTTTGCTGACAGCTTCGCCAGGTCAGCCATATTTGGACGCTGACAGATACTACCAACAGGGCAGCAAATATGGAAGCTTTCCTAGGTGTCCTTGTGTTAAGACTGTAGGTACCCTTGTGTTTAGACTGTAGGTGTCCTTGTAAACATTCTCTGGTAACACTGGAGGTAATATTGTATGTCTTGTAACCTAAACATATGGAAAAAAATGTGTTTCTTAGTCGTGCATTTACCCTTTCAAATAATGTATAATTTCATGGTGGTAAATATTAGATTCGGGTTATATAAATATCAGTCATTGATGAAAGTAACTCGAGATTATTCCCTAATAGTGGTGAGTGGAAGTAGTGTCTGTAACTCCTGAGCTCATCTAAAGCCTGGGTGTGATATGTTCTGTCTCGGTATCGATGAAACTGTGTCGAGAATCCATTTAGCTTCGTCTTTTGGGTCTGTCTGTATTTCTGTGTGGTTGTGTCTGTGGGACTTTGGAGGTATTTGTCTTCCTGTCTGTTTGTAGCGTTCATTTTGTAAGCATTTTAAATCGCCTTGTTTCACAATAATGGTGAAACTTGAACCAAAACACCACATTTCAACCATAGCGTGTGACTTTGTTTTATATCTGTTGGAAAATTTTACCATCAAAATATAGACAAACACGCAAGACCAATTAGTGAACGACTCAACCATATTTTGTTTGGTCGTTTATTATACTGTATTTTAAGCGGTAGTTTTTTTTGTTTAATGATACATTATGTTTCCTCTACCTCAAAATACACCACGTATCACCTTTTTGCATGTTGTATTAAAAGACACACGCCCCAGTACACACATAGACACATATACGAGTACCTCTTAATAACAGTATATTGTCATAACTCGTGGTTTGGTTCCCTTTATATACGTGCAGCTGTGGTTTTTGTGTCTTCAGATGTGATGAAAACAACACCTGGCCTTCACGCCTCTGATGGGTGTTTGGTAATAAGTATATGATGGCTTTATTTGGCTAACCTTGGTCGAATTTAGTTACTGTTTATCATTATTTGAATACTTACACTACGTATATGTTTATCTATGGTAATTTATGATAATAGTATATGAGGAATAATAATAAGAAGAATAAGAATAATAGCGAGTTTAATAATAATAACTTCAAAAAGCTAAGTTGCTCCTTATCCTACGAACGAAACAAAGATGGCGGCTTACATGGGAGGGGGGTAGAATTTCACGGAGATTCAACCGAAAAGTGATGTTAGGAACCACTGGGTATCCCATACCCCGAGTCTGGGGCAGCCACGTGTGTTGCCGGTAACATGTGGACAGGTGTTGGCAAGTATTAAGAGATATTAATAGTTTCAGTAAATGTTAATAGGATTTGATTCACGTTAACTGATGTTGGAAGGTGTTGACGGCATCTGATAAGTGTTGGCAGGTGTTGACGACAGCTGATAAGTGTTGGCAGGTGTTGACGGCAGCTGATAAGTGTTGGCAGGTGTTAACGGCATCTGATAAGTGTTGGCAGGTGTTGACGGCATCTGATAAGTGTTGGCAGGTGTTGACGACAGCTGATAAGTGTTGGCAGGTGTTGACGGCAGCTGATAAGTGTTGGCAGGTGTTGACGGCAGCTGATAAGGTGTTGACGGCAGCTGATAAGGTTGACAGGTGTTGAGCTGATAAGTGTTGGCAGGTGTTGATGGCAGCTGATAAGTGTTGGCAGGTGTTCACGACAGCTGATAAGTGTTGGCAGGTGTTGACGGCAGCTGATAAGTATTGGCAGGTGTTGACGGCAGCTGATAAGTGTTGGCAGGTGTTAACGGCGGCTTATAAGTGTTGACAGGTGTTTACGGAGCTGACAAGTATTGCCAGGTGGTGACAGTAGTTGACAAGTGTTGGCAGGTGTTGACAGTAGTTGACAAGTGTTGGCAGGTGGTGACAGTAATTGACAAGTGTTGGCAGGTGTTAACGGCTGATGACAAGTGTTGGCAGATGGTGACAGTAGTTGACAGGTGTTGGCAGGTGGTGACAGTAGTTGACAAGTGTTGGCAGGTGTTAACGGCTGATGACAAGTGTTGGCAGGTGGTGACAGTAGTTGACAAGTATTGGCAGGTGTTGACGGCAGATCACAAGTGTTGGCAGGTGTTGACGGCAGATGCCTGATGAAGGTGCCATTTTCTCTCTCTCTCTCTCGCTCTCTCTCTCTCTCTCTTTGCTTTCCAGTTTGTCATTTTCTCTTCTTTAATCTGTTTCTTTGTCTGTCTGTGTGTGTGTGTGTGTGTGTCAGTATGCCAATTAGGTTTATCTTAAGTTCAGGAAATGACCTTTCATGCCCTTTGGTGAGGTGTGTTCTTTTGAGAGAAAGAAAATGTTTCTTTATAACAGTAAATAAACAAAGAACGTAAAAACATAAACAAAATAAACAAATAAACAATAAAACACCATAAAACACATAAACTGGGACAGAAAAACAAAACAAAATAAAACATTCATAAAGTCAATACTACAAAGCTTTAAGTCCAGGTCGTCTTTTAATTAAACGCTGAGAAAAATAAGATCAAGACAAACATAATTTACCAGCGTGATACACCATGGGTAAAATGTTCCTTTGTGAGCGAACCTTGATGGTGAAACTCCTACATGCTGCTCATCTACTACTGTACTATAATAATAATAATAATAATAATAATAATAATAATAATAATAATAATAATAATAAACAAAAACAACAACAAACAAGACGAAGAACAAGAACAGGTGAACAACAACAACAAGAAAGCAAAAATAGTCATAAAAAAAAACGAACGTAAACTAAACAAAATATAAATAACTCATAAGTTTGGTTAAGTTAGGTTAGGGTAGGTTAGTTTATGTTACAGTTACGTCATTTCAATTAATAATAAAATGTCGTCTACCTTTCACCAGCATATAACCCAAAAATATGCTTAAATCTACTTCAATATAATTTATGGCTGTTTCCCCTCAATCTTGCTAAAATCTACTTCAATATAGTTTATGGTCGTACCCCTCAATCTAGCTTAAATCTACTTCAATATAGTTTATGGTCGTACCCCTCAATCTTGCTTAAATCTACTTCAATATAGTTTATGGTCGTACCCCTCAATCTAGCTTAAATCTACTTCAATATAGTTTATGGTCGTACCCCTCAATCTTGCTTAAATCTACTTCAATATAGTTTATGGTCGTACCCCTCAATCTTGCTTAAATCTACTTCAATATAGTTTATGGTCGTACCCCTCAATCTTGCTTAAATCTACTTCAATATAGTTTATGGTTGTTTCCCCTCAATCTTGCTTAAATCTACTTCAATATAGTTTATGGTCGTACCCCTCAATGTTGCTTAAATCTACTTCAATATAGTTTATGGTCGTACCCCTCAATCTTGCTTAAATCTACTTCAATATAGTTTGTGGTTGTTTCTGCTCAATCTTGCTTAAATCTACTTCAATATAGTTTATGGTTGTTTCCCCTCAATCTTGCTTAAATCTACTTCAATATAGTTTATGGTCGTACCCCTCAATCTTGCTTAAATCTACTTCAATATAGTTTATGGTCGTATCCCTCAATCTTGCATAAATCTACTTCAATATAGTTTATGGTCGTACCCCTCAATCTTGCTTAAATCTACTTCAATATAGTTTATAGTTGTTTCCCCTCAATCTTGCTTAAATCTACTTTAATATAGTTTATGGTTGTTTCCCCTCAATCTTGGTTAAATCTACTTCAATATAGTTTATGGTTGTTTCCCCTCAATCTTGGTTAAATCTACTTCAATATAGTTTATGGTTGTACCCCTCAATCTTGCTTAAATCTACTAATATAGTTTTTGGTCGTACCCCCTCAATCTGCTTTAAACTTCAATATATATGGTTGTTTCTAATCTTGCTTAAATTCATCAGTAATATAGTTGTATGGTTGTACCCTCAATCTTGCTTAAATCTATTTCAATATAGTTTTTGGTCGTTCCCCAATCTTGCTTAAATCTACTTCAATATAGTTTATGGTTGTTTCCCCTCAATCTTGCTTAAATCTACTTCAATATAGTTTATGGTTGTTTCCCCTCAATCTTGCTTAAATCTACTTCAATATAGTTTATGGTCGGTTCCCCTCAATCTTGCTTAAATCTACTTCAATATAGTTTATGGTTGTTTTCCCTCAATCTTGCTTAAATCTACTTCAATATAGTTTATGGTTGTACCCCTCAATGTTGCTTAAATCTACTTCATTATAGTTTATGGTCGTTTCCCCTCAATCTAGCTTAAATCTACTTCAATATAGTTTATGGTTGTTTCCCCTGAATCTTGCTTAAATCTACTTCAATATAGTTTATGGTTGTTTCCCCTCAATCTTTCTTAAATCTACTTCAATATAGTTTATGGTTGTACCCCTCAATGTTGCTTAAATCTACTTCAATATAGTTTATGGTCGTACCCCTCAATCTTGCTTAAATCTACTTCAATATAGTTTATGGTGGTTTCCCCTCAATCTTGCTTAAATCTACTTCAATATAGTTTATGGTTGTTTCCCCTCAATCTTGCTTAAATCTACTGCAATATAGTTTATGGTTGTTTCCCCTCAATCTTGCTTAAATCTACTGCAATATAGTTTATGGTTGTACCCCTCAATCTTGCTTAAATCTACTTCAATATAGTTTTTGGTCGTACCCCTCAATCTTGCTTAAATCTACTTCAATATAGTTTATGGTGGTTTCCCCTCAATCTTGCTTAAATCTACTTCAATATAGTTTATGGTTGTTTCCCCTCAATATTGCTTAAATCTACTTCAATATAGTTTATGGTCGTTTCCCCTCAATCTTGCTTAAATCTACTTCAATATAGTTTATGGTTGTTTCCCCTCAATCTTGCTTAAATCTACTTCAATATAGTTTATGGTTGTACCCCTCAATGTTGCTTAAATCTACTTCATTATAGTTTATGGGCGTTTCCCCTCAATCTAGCTTAAATCTACTTCAATATAGTTTATGGTTGTTTCCCCTCAATCTTGCTTAAATCTACTTCAATATAGTTTATGGGTGTTTCCCCTCAATCTTGCTTAAATCTACTGCAATATAGTTTATGGTTGTACCCCTCAATCTTGCTTAAATCTACTTCAATATAGTTTTTGGTCGTACCCCTCAATCTTGCTTAAATCTACTTCAATATAGTTTATGGTGGTTTCCCCTCAATCTTGCTTAAATCTACTTCAATATAGTTTATGGTTGTACCCCTCAATGTTGCTTAAATCTACTTCAATATAGTTTATGGTCGTTTCCCCTCAATCTGCCTGTAGGCTTTCTGATACACAGGGGGCACTCCATACTCTTATCAATATTACGATCCCGGGGTACTTCATCACCATTTCAAAAACGCCGCTACACCTCCCAACAAAAGCTCTGCCGTGTCAATTTGTGTCACATTCTGGCTAAATAAACATTCAATTTTAACATGGGATAGAATAATGTTAAATGACAGACAATGTTGATGGTTCGTTTAGGTGATTACGCGTTATAAAGTTAACCAATAACAGCTAACGATATGAACCAACCAATCCCAAAATAAACTACGAATAAAGTTAATCTAACCAAACCAAAGTAAATTTAACCAAACCTTAAAGAAACTCAACCTAGATTAACTTAACCTAACCAAACCATAGTAGGTATCTGGTAGTATTAGGGAGGTATCTGGTAGTATTAGAGAGGTATCTGGTAGTATTAGGGAGGTATCTGGTAGTATTAGGGAGGTATCTGGTAGTATTAGGGAGGTATCTGGTAGTATTAGGGAGGTATCTGGTAGTATTAGGGAGGTATCTGGTAGTATTAGGGAGGTATCTGGTAGAAAGTGCAGAAAATGGATTAGGAAAAAAATAGGAAAAATGAGAGGAAAAATTAGTATTTATTTTTAAATGGGAAAAATTAAGGAAAAAATTAGGACAATGAGGAAAAAATTGGTTGAATGGGGTAAAAATTAGGTAAAAAATTGTTAGAAATGAGGGAAAAATGGAGGTAAAACTGAGGTACTATTCCCAGGTAGGGATTTGGTACTAACTAATAAGCGGCTCCACATGCAAGAGATAGATATACTCGGGTATGTATATATAGTGAAAATACACAAGACCTCAACGATTGGTGCGTGAAGGTCTCGTGTTGACCAGGAGAACAACAGGGGATTGAGGAAAGCATGTCGGTGGCTTGGGTAATAACAGTGATAACCCTGACTACTACACTGAAATACGGATAATATCAGTAGGTATAATCTGAAAGTCGTGTACAGACAGAAACACAGAGGCAGACAAAGAAACAGACACAGACAAACAGGTAATTTGACTTCATAAATGTATATATAGTCTTATTGTTAACTGCATGTTATATTAGGGTGTGTCATAGGAGGGAAGATCAGCTAAAACTAATGGCCCATCACTTTTTTGGTAGATTTTAGTGTACTGTATATAAACAGAAAATAATTTCAGTTTCAATATTTTGCAACCTTTTGCTAGGTACATTTTAGCGTGAAATTTATCGAAAATCTAACGTACAGCTGCATTAGTGCATTACAATTAAATAGTGAACATTGCTTTCTGACTTCATTCTTTAACAACCCAACTAACAATATTTTTTTCTGTTTCAGATTCTGATGCATTTATAAGTTGATAATATTTGCGATGGCTGCTTGTGTCAGGACGAGGAACCAAAAATCCAGCCATCTCAGTCACTATCTTGGGTCTGGGAGAGAGCTCCTGAAGTCGGAGTTGCCTACATTGAGAGATGCTTTGAGATACGGTGTTTTAATCAGGCAAATCAGTGAAAAGAACCAAAGAACTTACACAAACAAAGACATTGCCAGTGATATGACCAAAGCTGTCTTGGCACAGTACCTCTGGCTAACGCTCAGTTCAAGCCTCCAGTCATAACAAGTCAGAAGAAGATTAGTGAGAGACTGCTAGCCAGTTGGGAAAAGGCAAGAGATATCTCTCTTGGGAGAGGAAAACTTGCAGTTAAGGACAGCTTTGCCAAGCAACTGGACCAGTTATTTGACATAATTACTTGCAAGTGCCCAATTGTTCTCTGTCCTGAGTTTGGATGCGATCGTGACTGTAAATCCGAGGCCCACATCTCCTGTATTTGCAAGCGTGAACTGAAGATTCCTGTGATCGAACTGGCATTTATCAAAGCACAGAGAGAGAAGACTGGCAGTATAGGGGCTCTCATGATTTCTAGCCAAGATATTCCGGAGTCCAAGAGACAGGAGGCTGCCACAGAGAGACAGAAGAGGAGAAGAGTTGCCGAGGAAAAGAGACTTGAGAAGGCCCAGGGTGAGGTAAAAAAGGCCGATGATTGGAGTCAAGCTGATTCAGAGTTTAATGACTTCCCCATGGCTGATCCGAGTGCTGACCAGGAGAATGGTGACTTTGTCCCTAACCCAGAAAATAATGATCCCAAACCTTCCAGGCATAAGATTCGAAATAGGAAAGATATCCCGAGCATAGCTCTGGCCAGCATGCGACACCACACTGGTCTCAGAGAAACTGCAGAGATAGCAACAGCTGCCTGGGTTGACGGTGGTTTGATAACACCTGGTGATGTTCACCTGGTGATAGATCATAACAAAGTAAGGAGAGCTCAGGAGAAACTTGTCAGTAACCTAGAAGAGGAGTTTGATAAGGGGATAAGAGAAAATGGAATCAATTGTTTGTTCTTTGATGGGAGAAGGGATGACACTAAAGTGTACATGAAAGTTGGAGATTCTGACAAGTTGTTCCCTGTCATGGTGAAGGAGGAACACTACTCCTGCTGCAGTGAACCGGGAGGGAAGTATTTGTGGCATTTCTCTCCAGAGAAAGATGAAATCAGGAAACCAGCTGAGATAGTGGCAGATAACATTGTGAACTGGCCCAGAGAGAGGAACGTAGACCAGACCCTGCAGGCCATTGGAGGGGACAGCACCAACACGAACACAGGGTGGCAAGGGGGGGTCATACAGTGGATAGAGCGGAAGATTGGGAGGAAGCTGGTCTGGATTGTTTGTGACCTCCACACCAACGAGTTGCCACTCAGACATCTGATCCAGGAGCTGGATGGCAAGACTCTTTCAAACAACAGATGGTCTGGTCCTCTTGGCAAGATGCTGGACTCTGCCACTGAGTTAGAAATACATCCGAGCTTTGAAAAAATCACAGTTGGCCCTCCACTCGTTGAGCTTGCACATACTGTCATTGACGACCTGAGTACTGACCAGTACTATGGTTACATGATTTGCAGTGTCATCAAAACTGGGGTCATGCCTGATAGACTTGCTTTCCTGCAGATAGGTCCAGTCTCACATTCTAGGTGGCTCACAACGGCTCTCAGGTTCTGCAGAATTTGGGACGCTCATCATAAACTGAAAGGGAACCAGCTTCACAACCTGAGACTTATTGTCCAATTCATCGTGAGTGTCTACTTGCCAAATTGTTTCAACACCAAGGTCAAGTCATCGTTCTCCGAAGGTCGAGCATGTTCTCTTCAGCTGACTCCTGAGTCAGCAAAGGAAAGTTGTTCAGATTATGGAGCAGACTGTGAGGAGATCTTCCTGGTATCCACTTCATCCCGAGGCAGTTCTGCAGACAATGCTCTGCAGTAAGGATGAGGAGGAGAGAAGAGTGGCAGTCAAAAAGATCTTGGATATGAGACTTATGAGAGGATCTGGGCATGACGAATTAGTTGGTGACGATTCCTTCAGGGTCAGGAAGACTCCTGAAGTTAATCTAGGTGCCAAGACCCTCACTGATCTCATAGATCTGGATAACATCCAGGCTGGCAGTGAGCCCCCTCTTACCTGCAGCCTCACCAATGTTCAAGTCAGAGCTTTCCTGGACAACCCCATGCATGCCCCTGCCTGGCCCTCGCACACCCAGAGTATAGAGCGTTGTGTACAGCAAGTGAGGGAGGCCAGCAGTCACGTGTACAGCCAGGAGAGGAGGGAAGGCTACATCCTAGCTCAGGTGGTCAGCAGGGAGGTGATGAGTAGAAACAGAAGCAAGAAAGACATGTTCTCTATGGTGTGCAGCAACACCGGGTCGTAGTAGTAAAACCGGTTTTTGTATTTGATGATTTTTGTTTTCTAAAGGAATATTAAATTTAATAAATGTGTCAAGATCATTCGTTTCACTATTCTGGATCATTTTCATCCTAATAAATTAACCTGATACATTTACTTTACTTTAAATAAGCTATTTAGTGGTGTTGGTAAAAGGGTGGGAATACTGAATTTTCATAAGATTTCAAGTTAAAATTTACCTAGCAAAACATGAAAACTTTTCAAATCTGAAGATATCACATGATTCTGCACATAGAACTACATAATTAATACCATGGGCCGATTTTTCAAACTCAAAACAAAAAAAATTCGCCTCCGTATGACACACCCTAATGTTATATGATACTTATACAACTGATAATAGCGCACCCGATATCTACACCAACAATACGTGTATAGTGCTCACACACAAACACACACACACACACACACACACACACACACACACACACACACACAAACACACACACACACAAAACACACACACACAAGCACACACACACACACACACACACACACACACACACACACACACACACACACACACACACACACTGTACAAATGCATCGACAACTAATCAAAAGGTTTCTCACTTACAGGAAACAATGCTTTACTCTTAAGTTATGCTGTTTCCTTTATAACACAACCTTCTGATTCATCTGTTGTGTGTGTGTGTGTGTAATAATAGTAATAATAATTAACGGTTTATTGAAAGAGCTTGGCAGCCAGAAGACTGAAAATATACAGTTACATATTTGGGGAATGGGTTTCGAATTACAAATAATATACAAGTAACATAAGTGATACAAATAAGATATCTAATAACTAGATGGGGAAAAGCTCAAACTACAGTGCATTTCAACATAGTGACAGTGCAAGGAGTAGTGTTTACTGGGAGTGAATACACTGGTTTATAACAAGTTATTGATAATTTTTACAATGGTTGGGACTGGGCTGTTCTTATAGCGATCAGTTCGTGCACGTATGGGCTGGATGCGGTTGTAGTGTCGAACAGCAATTCTCGGGCTAGGTGTGTGTGTGTGTGTGTGTGTGTGTGTAACAGCAATAATTTTATATTTTAGTCGTTACTGTAATGAGCTAAGTTAAACGATGTTTATGTAACAGCGCACGAGTTAGTTGCATAATGTTTTAATACAGTAATTCCTTTATCAGGTTCAAGCATCTTCATTATTCCATGAAGCTAACCATAAACGCTCCAGACCTCAAAGCCTATCTGGTCATATGTAAATTTTCCCCCAAAGCCTTTGCAGGAAAAACTATCTTTTTTGGTCAACTTTTTGTTGATGAAAAGAAACTTGTACTTGGCTACTGTATTATATAGGTAGGATTTACATATCAAAAGATCTTGGTAAAGTGAGTAGACGTCTTGCTCAAAGGGGTTGAGAAGAGGCAGAAGGCCACACACACACACACACACCTTCAGCCCTCATGGGGTGAGGACCCGGAGCTGTGAAGACCTACCCTCTCTGCTGCCATTGTTGGCCAACTTTGCTGGTCCGCTGACATCTTTGACAACATCTCAGGAGCGTTTTCGGTTTATCGAGCATTAGTTTGCCCTACCCACTGGTGGTGTGAGTGACCCACACTCCAGTTGGATAGCAGCTATAGCCTGGTATTCCCGACGTGGTTTGAGCTCTTTTCCTTCTACTACTATTTTTCTTTTTTTCGCTCTGGCCTAGGGCCCTGCACCCTCAAAAGTGTATTCGTCCTGCGGTCCCCCCTGTAACTGTTCACCTCCCTCCCAGGAGATTGTGAACACGAAAGTGGGTTGGAGCAAGAACCCATCCCTCTGCCGAGTCTTTCCAGGAAAACCGTGATCGTGCGGGTCCACCTGGAAAGAGGGTAGCAATCCTCATCCTTACCCAATAGGCACACTTAGCTCACGTCTATAAGTGAGCAGTCACATACACTAGGAAGTAGGTTTCCACAAACGGGGCTCCGGGTGAGAAGCTCATGAATCACTCTACGACCACCCCGCCATCAAGTGGCTGTGGGGAGTGTTTAATTCCTCCACTACTTACTCAACCGGAATAGGTAGGCTCTGAGCAACAGAAAAACCTCCAAAGAAGAAGAAAAACCACTTAACCACCGGTTATGGAGTGCGTACGCCCTCCTCACCGCGACCCTCGCCTGAACCGCCAACCCGACGACCCGAACCACGACAGGCTCCGCACAGAGAAAGCGGACCAGCTGCGGGCCTTCCACGAAGCTCTGAAAACCAAGAACAACGCCATCCACACACCTCCGCCGCCCCCAACAGCTCCGCCACCACTGCCACCGCCACCGAGGACGACAACTGGACGAAGGTTAAAAACAAAAAACGCCGACGTGCTTTTTCGGGAAACGAAATTCGTCAAGCAGCCCAAAAGGCACCCATCACCACCACCAGCTCGACCCCAACGACAGTTGCCAAAATTCCGGATCTCGAAAACGGACACGAAAACGATATTTGCCGCCATCACAGAGATGGAGAAACAAAACCCACTGGCCAGGACACGGGACGGATCACAACAGCTCTATGTTGTAATATTTTAAGAAATAACAACTATTCATATTTGATCTCTGATAATTTCCGTACATGGTGAAATAATAATGAGCTATGAAATGCTCTGATAACATAAATATCATAAAACGAACGTCACTTGAACTTGTTCGTCATGTTCTTGTTTCCTTTTATGATATTTTTATTATTAGTGCCGTTTTATAAACTAATTTTAGCTTACTCAAGAGCTGAAATTATCAGAGAACAACACAGAAGAGTTATTATCCCGAAAGCATCAGAATATAAATACGATAGATCAAAAACTAAAGAACACTCGTTACTCTGCGTGTCCGTCGACTCAGTTGCAAAGTTCGAGTCAACAGACTGTTGTAGTCACAGAAAAGGCTGCACGTACCTAACAGGTGATGGGCGACGCTCCCTCCATGAGCTGTAAATATCACTTACCTGCAATGATAAACAAATACATTACTAACGTAGAGAGTTTACTTCTCCCTCCTCAGCCTTCACAAATAACATCGGTCCGCTGATCTTCGGATTCACGAAAGGTTGTGAGCAAAAGACACTTATGAAAACCTGAACTTTATATGGAAGGAAATTTTGTGATACTTAGTTTATCTGAGTTACGAGTGTTCTTATAACGGTTGTTGTTGTTGTTGTTGTTAATGAAAAATTATAAATTATCGGAAAATTCATCTTCCGTTACATTTAGAAAACACATAAATGGTTAAGCAAAGTGTTTGTGGTGTTCGGGAGGGACTTTTACGTCTCAACTATTGTCAATCCGTATAGTCACTTGGCTTAAAATAACATATAGTAAAATACTTGATTAACTTATAGTTGAATTATGTAACACGCCAACAATATATAAACAGTAAAGAAAGTCTAATTAATAAAACTCAATAAAATACTCCAATATACACGAGTCTTGCAACAGTGACACGAACTTGTAAACAAATCCCGGTGGTCGAGTGAGGCGCCAACTCATGTCAACTATTGTAACCTTGACCTCTGGCCATAAAAAAACCACATTTACTAACAAGACTGAATCAATAATATAATTCACATGACAAGGATAAACAGGTCAGGAAATATCCCAACCAGCATCCGTAATGTGAGGGAATATTTCACTGAATCATTTGAAGTCTCGGGAGAATGGTCATAAGTGGTGTTGCTGTCCTCCCATCATAAGGAGTTGTGTGTGTGTTCAAGAAAAACATTAAGAGCTGTTGTATATATCGAAGGTCAGGGGTCAAGTCACCACCAGGCGTGAGTCAATACCTGCCTGGAGCACAGTGTAGGTCATCAGGTGTTGTGGGACTCATCTTATCTGGAAGAGGTGGTGGTGGGTGTTCACTTGTCCAGGTCCTGCCGCCGGGAGCTCCTGTCACCAAGGTACTCCACTCTCCTGTGTTCACTTGTCCAGGTCCTGCCGCCGGGAGCTCCTGTAACCAAAGTACTCCACTCTCCTGTAATAACATCTTACATTATTCTATGAAATTACATAAAATTTTTCATCATTTATTTTCTATTCTCTTCCTCCATCTTTAGCATGATAATGAAGAAAAATATAACTCTTAAAAAAAAAAAGTTTAGGAAATGGAGTTCACTTAATAATGGTTAGCACAGATATTCGTAAGCCATTAATTCCTCTAGTAAATACTCTAGAGTCTAGACGCTCAGCAGCACCATACTACATTACATTATCCCGTAAACAGGCAGGCATACACCCACAAGGTAGCGTCCACTTCTTGACATACAGGGGGCCGTTGCTTCACTCTATTTTCTGAATATTAAAAATTCTAACCTAACCTGCCATGAAAGCGACTCGCCTGAGTACTAGGTTAAGTTAAAGTTTTGGGTTATGTTATTACTGCGTTTCAGCATGTAAGGTCTTTGAGCAAGTAAGTAACTAGTTTAGCAATTACACCAATCGACAAACATGAAAATATTAGATAAAACAGTTCCCAAATTCGATCTTTTAATTTATACAACAAAACAAATATTTTAGTGAATATCCTCCAACAAAATGATAACGATGTGTAGCCATTTTATACTACATTTGAGGATAAGTAAAAATAGCCTGAGGACGTTTAGAAAGTTACTTTCATTGACACCAGATGTCAAAATAAGTACTTCCTGTTTTATATGGCGAGGGCTCAAGAGGGCAGAGCCCCTGAGTTAGGAAGTTACGTAAGGTTAAGTCGATTTTCTAGAAAAATTAAGAAAAAATGGCTAATGTGCGACGGAAATTAAGGTCAGATTCGATTGAAACGACACAAAATACACCCGGAAACCCTATTTTTGTTAGTAGTTTTCGTGGTGTATCTAAAACGAGTCTTTACCATAAGGGTTTATAGAGAAGTTAGTAAACGTTAAGGGCTTGCGGGGATTTTGCATAGATTTTTTTGTTTTTGTTTTACGTGAATGTATTGTGTTTGTTTACGGATTCAGCTTCGGTTATGTGAAAAACACTTACATATATAGTTAGTATGTTATGGCCCTTCGTACTTTCGAATTGACACAAATTATCAACTTAATCTAATTTTAGAATGAGTGAATCATTGAGTCATACATATTCAGTTTCGTCACTGCTCAAATCAGATATAGCCCAGCGATCATTTTTTCCATTTCGTCAAAGCGGTGAGGGTGCAGAGGCAACGTCCTCCTTGATAGGACTTTCAGATGGGTTAATTAAAGTTCACTTGGCTTGTGAGTCTGACTTTTTATACAGAAAAGTCAACTGGCCTTCCATAAGGGTTGGTGCAGTATACAGACACGGGTAGATTTTCGTTAGTTTTTATTAAAATATATTTATCACACAGTATTATCTACCGTGCAGCTGGAAAATACTCGTTTACAAAAAATACCCGTTTGCCACTTAATTATTTTCACATAAAATGATTTTCAATATAATTCTCTAGAATATCGTATTAACTATGAATTTAGGTAAAACGATTTATCACCACTTCTTTATTTCATCAATATAAAAGAAACTTATTTCGATATCCATGATGAAAAAATCTGACAGGCAGCATCGAGTGTAAACACCAACGATGTTTGTTTAATTTATA
>NW_024734726.1:0-31943 GCF_018991925.1 Homarus americanus | reverse complement strand
GTGTGCCAAGCTGGTTAGTTCTTTTGAAACTAAAATTGACTTTGATACTGTATCTAACCAGAAAAACAGACATGCTATTAAGAACAAGTGTAGTATAATAAAAGTGTTTATAAACTGAGAATACTCCTGTTACCTTAGTCCCCCCGACACCACACTCCCTCCGCGGGAGGCCCGCTCATGGCCTCCCCTCACACTGCTAATACGCTGTACAGTAGATGCCAATCTCCTTTGTCCTCTAAGAGGGTTACGCCTCCCAACCACCGCTGACTTCCTAGGAGTGCCAAGCAGTCCTCGGCCCTCTGACGTAGGCATATAAGTCGAGCCCTGTAACTCCACCATGTCTGAGTTGACTGGAGACCCAGCTGCTCGCTTTAACTCTCCTGATGCACTGCGTGAGCCAGGCGACTGTGGTGTTGACCTTGACACCAACGGAGAAGATGGCTTTCAACTAGTTCAGTCCAGGAACAAGCGGAAGGCCGAAAAGGCAGAAAGACTTAGAGACAATCAACTACAACCACAAACCCCCATGAGAGTAAGATTATACTTCCCTGAAGGTACATCACCTGAAGACAAGTATTTCTGGCTGAACGATGCGGAAGACAAATATCCTGAGGCTGAGTTTCAGTTCAGAGTCGGTACACAAGATCATGTTCTGATTAGAAACGACCCAGCAGTCATACAGGATCTCCTCACCAATAGCATAAGGGGAATAACCATGGAACAATCATCCCAACCACCGAGCAAGAAAACCATAATAATCATAGGGCTCGACCAGTACCAGACCCCTACACTACTAGAAGCCCATCCCTACATCAGAAGGACGAAGCGACTCAGGGGCAAGAATGCAGGCATTGCAGACTGGGTTGGCTCGGAAGACCCACCCAAGACCATTCGAGTCCGTGGTGCCTATCGGACTCTGAAGGTAACACTCTATCAGCCCCCTAACCGGAGGTGTTACAACTGTCAGCACTGGGGCCATGTGGCCCGGTTATGCCCCTCGACTAAGCCGTGGTGTGGTCTCTGCTCAAGGCAACATGCAACACAGGTTTGCAGAGATACAGTTGCTCAAGGGGGTGTCATCCAACAGAAGTGTATTAACTGCAAAACAGTTGGAGTTCCTGTATGGCACCCTAACTGTTCTAGAGCTCCTACACCCTTTCAGCGCCCAGACCCGCCACCCAGGCAGGTCTCAAGAAACACTAATGCTGCTAGGGTACTCCCTACGGCCAACCCCTGGCCTGCCCTCCCCACCAAAGCTCCAGGATCATCACCAGCAGTCATCGAAAGATCAGCATGGGGCAACACAGACGTACCGACACAACAGGTAGCTGCCAACACACTCCCTGCACAATGTGAAGAGATCAATGATTTGAAAAATGAAATTAAAGAACTCAAAGCTCAGTTTACAGCTCTAACTGAAATGTTTAGGAGCCTCTGTGATACACTAAAGGAAAAAAACACCACCAACACAGTGCAGCAACTTCGGAAAAATTACAGTCAAACTGAAGACATTCAGATGTCAGTACCAGATGTGGAAACTCAAGACCCACCAGGAACTAGTGTCCACGCAGAGGAAAATAGTGATACTGGTAACAGTTCTACTGATGCCTCTGTGGACATGGTCAGTGAAGATGAACAAGCACAAACAGAAAATGGTGGTGATGTCGAGTGTAACCAAAGTGTGTTGTTGTCTGCCAATGAAATACAACAATTGTTGAGCCGTACGTGCTCCAGAAATGTTTCCAAAAGGTTAACTGGCCTACTGCCTGCCGAAAGGACAGGCAGCGCAGAAAAGAACAGTATCATACAGTGCCTTTTGCTTCTTTCCAAATACATTTCATAATGGCCAGTGTTAATACCAGACAAAATTCCAAATACATTTCATAATGGCCAGTGTTAATACCAGGCAAAGATACAGAGCGGTGAAGGTGATGAGTTGGAACATCTCATCCCTTAGAAAACGATACCCTGACCTACACCACAAAGTTGTGACTGAGGACATCGATATTGTGTGTCTGCAGGAGTGTCTCACACCTAATGGTAAGCCCCCACCCAGTCTGCCCAATTATGTGTATTATGATCCTAGTTCTACTCACACATGTTTGATGTATGTTAAGAAGTCACTCCCGCATGTACCTCTTGTATCCAAAAAGACTACCAACCTTCAGTACCATGGGATCACTATCCACCTGGGCAACTCCACACTCAACGTGCTAAACGCCTATGCTCCCTCAGATCAGCTTCAATACACAGATCTCCCAGACTTTTTACACACTGAGCCCACTGTCCTAATGGGTGACCTGAATACTAGACACAAGAAATTAGGTGACTCCACCACTAACACCAATGGTAGGAGACTTATCTCACTTCTCAGCGCATATGAAGATGTTCAAATTATAGGTAATAATGAACCAACACACATCTATGGCGGGGGTCTAGACAAATGTATTGGCTTTAATCTATCATACACAACTCATAGCTCTGATGTTGTCACTGATCTTATGTCTGACCACAGCCCAATCCAAGCTAGTATACATGTAGCCAATGACACCCCCACTGGTGGTAAACTCAACAGACGTAGAATCACAGTCAAGCAAGAACATGAAAGCCAGTTCATAGACTTCATCCATGACTGGTACAAGGACTACAAGCCTGACAACTACCAAAGTTTCCATGACGATCTGATAGATAGGACTTATGCATACTTCACCAACAATGCCTCCACCAAAAAAAGGAGAAAACGTGGTCAGCATAATGGGAACAGGCAACAGCAGTGCTATAATGACCCTGAGCTGAAAAAACTCAGGGCTAGGGTCAGGAGGGTGGGTAAGGGTTACAGACAAATTAGAACACCTCAAATGTTACAATTGTATCAAGCTTCCCTTGCTGCTGTCAGGGAACGTGTAAACGAACTCAGACAAAATGCATGGGAGACATATGTCAACAGCCTGAACCAACACACATCCCTCAGCAAAGCCTGGAAAGACATAAACATAATCAGAGGTAAAAACAGAAGACACGTCTCCCATCCAAACCCTCTGCAAAAGTCGAATGAGCTAATAACAAAGTGGGCTCATGTGTCGAGCTATGACATGTTACCAGCTAGGACTCGGGGACTCCTTGATGCGAAGTCTGTAGAGAGAAGTAATCTTATTAGCTTTATGTTGGGCAAACAGCACGATGAGTGTGATGTTCCATATACTGAGTGGGAGCTTGACGCCGCCCTCGCCAGGGGTAGGTCTATTTCCCCTGGAGAGGACCGAGTCACCTACAACATCATTAGACTACTAAGGCGCGTGCCAGGCAATCCATTGTTGGTATTGTACAATATGAGTCATGCCGAGGGCCAACTACCCACATCATGGACCAGCAGTATTGTTGTACCAATACCGAAACCAGGACAGCCTGATGCCTTTCGTCCCATATCACTAACCAGCTGCCTGTGTAAAACCTTTGAGAGGATGGTTCTTGGCAGACTCTTATATAGAATCAGAGAACACATGTCTCCTAACATAAATGGCTTCACCCATGGTAAAGGTGTACATAATTGCATCACCACATTCCTAACTGTGCATGGTGATGAAAGGCACAGATACACCACATTTCTTGACCTAAAAGCTGCATTTGATATTGCCAATAGGCAACTGATATTGTACGAACTAGCCAAAATGGATATAGGAGGTAGGCTGTTACACTGGATAAGTGGTTACCTAACCAACAGAAGGGCTGCTGCACTGTTTCAGGGTTACAAAAGTGAAGTTAAAGATATGCAACTTGGTACCCCTTAAGGTGGAGTACTTAGCCCCACTTTGTTCAATGTTCTTATGAATGCATTATTAAATTTAATACCAGACAACCCCAGCAATATCTCAATCAGCTATGCTGATGATATTCTTATACATACTAAAACTCATCGTGAAATGCAAACCACCCTGAACCATGTATACGCAGCCTGTGAGAACCTCGGTCTTATTATCTCCACTGACAAAACTAAGGTGTTCAACAAACAAGCTGGTAACCGCAAACGCGGCCCCGCCAAGTTCAAGATAGGTAACAACACTATTGACTATGTTTCTTCTTTTAAATATCTTGGTGTTTCCGTCCCTTGTACCCTACCTGCCATACAACAGCTAACCCGCCAATGTACTGACAGACTGAGACCTCTTAGAAGTGTAGCGGGGTACAGCCCGCACTATGGTGCTAATATTAGAATTGTTAAAACAATGTACCTAGGCTATATAAGATCTCTGATAGATTACCACGCACCAGCCCTGGTCATTCGTGACGGGAAAGGCGTTGACAAGCTCGAGAAAATGCAAAATAAAGCCCTCAGAATTATCCTAGGATGTCCCATGAGCACTAAAGTACTTAATATGAGGAAAGAACTAGGTATACCCAGTGTTAAAGATAGAATAATTGAAGTCAACCTCATGATAGCCCTGAGGCTTCTGCGTGGTGATCCTGATAACATTGTTTCCTTAAAATTGCTAGAATGTATGAACCATGGGACTACTGAGTCTAAATGGATCCAAACTACAGCTACACATATGAAGATATTTGGACTAGACCACCTGTACAAAGTTGAGACACAACAGCGCTTCCTGCCACCCTGGCGGACAGTTCCCTTCGATATCACAATACCGACGTATCCGCCTAAAAAATTAATTATACAAAGCATTTATCTCCAACACACTGCCAAATTGAGAGCCCTTGAACACATACACACTCTACAGACTGATGATAATATCACACAGACCATCTACACTGATGGATCTCTAAACACCGCCTGTGGGAGGGCTGGAAGTGCTATTGTTGTGACTCAACCTGACGGTAATATAATTGAGAAAGGAGTTAGAATTAACAACTGGGCATCCACTCTACAAACTGAATTAGTTGCCATACTCACAGCTATTAAATTCATTGAAACCACTGTTACTGACAGTCTCATCATCACTGACTCTCTATCCTCACTACTTGCCCTTGGTACCCTCGACTCAGGTTGTCACGATCTTGTCTCTGAAGCCAGACACAAATATGCGTGCCTTGTTGACCGGGGTGTCAGGGTCAAACTGTTGTGGATCCCCTCTCACATAGGCCTCATAAAACATGACAGAGTTGATGCCCTCGCCAAACTCGCGTCTAACAAAGACACCGTTGAATACAATTTGGGTCTGTCAAAAAGAACCCTTAAAACTGTAATTAGGAAAGAACTTATTGATGAGTTTGACGCAAGTAGACAAGTGCAAACAGGCACTAGTCGATCCATAGTTTACCATGATGAGATGTATCAAGTGAAACATGTATATGGAGCAAGTAACAAGATCACTAGATTACAAGATGTTGTAACCGCTAGATTAAGGTTAGGATATAAGTACCTCTGGCAGTATGTTCCTCAAGCAGATGTAAACAAAACTAAATGTAAAGTGTGTGGCCATACATATGGCCACACACTTGAACACTACGTCCTCGACTGTGTGAAGATAGAACCTTTTAGGGACAGGTCCAAGCACACTGTGTGTGAAATGGCACAACACTTCATCTCTAATGGCAAGATAGCCGACATATTAAGATTGTATCCACTTTTTTGCACTTAGTAACTATATCAGTTCTCATGTACAGAACCAAATACGCAATGTGCTTGAATACCTCCCACGTAAATGTGAATAACAAAGTGTGAGGCCAGACATACTGCCTCACACGCCTGTTCTCACGCATTTGTGAATAAGTTACCCTTTATGTATAGAACTAAACAAATAATGTAAATGAAATACTGTGTAACTTTCGGTGCCATAATATCCTGACAACCGGGGTTAATTATTATGACCCTTTGTAAACCCTACTCTGTAATCCATTTGCGCTACCGCTCACAGGATGAGTGTGGGGTGCACAATAAAGTAGCCGCTGCAAGCGGCAAAATCAAAATCAAAATCAACCACCACCGACCACCACTAACACCACCACCACTAACACCACCACTAACACCACCACTAACACCACCACCGACCACCACTAACACCACCACCGACCACCACTAACACCACCACCCACCACCACTAACACCACCACCCACCACCACTAACACCACCACCCACCATCACTAACACCACCACCCACCACCACTAACACCACCACCGACCACCACTAACACCACCCACCACGAACACCACCACTAACACGACCACTAACACCATCACCCACGACCACTAACACCACCACTATTATCTCCACCACCGCCACTGACACCATAACTCACTACCACTAACACCACCACCATTAACACCACCACCCACCACCACTAACACCACCACCGGCCACCACTAACACCACCACTAACACCACTATCCACCACCACTCACCACCACCACCACTGACACCATAACCCATTTTTTTTCCAACGTGGCCTCCAGCCTCCCCCAATAGCCACACCTTCGCCGCCATTTTATTACCTTAATATTAAGTATCCTAATACATAAGAAGCTATCCTATCTGTGTTAAATTAGTCGAGCCGCAGATCTATGCGGCATTCAGTGACTGTAGCCTCATAGTCAATACCTGCAGCTGTTGTCGGCATTGGGGCAGAAGCTCTCGTTCCACTGAGGCAGAGCAAAGCCGACCGAAGGAGAGAGAAAGACAGTCGACATCTCATCCAGGCTGTAACATAACTTCTGGGCTGCTGCTTCTGTTCGCAGATCACCTCCGCGAGTCTGGCGTAGAAACATCTTGCACTTGGTCCCATCCCACCAGAGGTTGTGAACACTAGAGGAGTGAAGCCGCCTTGATCAACGTTTTGAATTCTCTCCCCATATGCCCTTATCTTGTCGTTCTCGTTCCTCCTGTGTGCAGCATCGAGAGCTAGGTTACGGTGACATGCGGCCATGGGATGAAAAATCCTGATGTCGAAGAAAGCTCGCTCTCCCCGCGTCCAGAATCCTCGAGTACTGACGTCAACACGGGCTTCGTTAGATGTGTTTGAAGTCCAATGTTGGAAGATATTACCGTCCAAAGGAAGGAGGGTCGGTTCTACCATGACATCCCGGCAGATTTCCTTCAGCATATTTGCAGTGAGGTCCCTTACTTCGTCATGCCTCATGCATATGAAGCCCCCTTTCTTGCACACCGCGGCGTGATCGACGTCATAGGAAGAGCCACACACGCATTGGAAGGGCAAACCTTCTACTGGCCAACCGTTCCTTAGAGCAATGGCATCTGTAAATTCTTGTTTATTGAGACTGAAACCATTTGCCCTTATCGGTAACGTAGCTAACCAGTTCGAGGCGCCCACCTCCTGCGCTATGGCTACTTTTTTTTCTTCAAATTCTCTGGTATTTGCAGCAATAGTTGCTTCAACTTGTCACTTTGGCCGTGCTGTCGTTCTGTCGTAATGGACCTTCGGATCTTGTTTACTTCAATGGTATCCACCTCCCCTGTTGCGTTCTGAGCTATTATGTGGTCCGTGAGGACTGCCGTGAGCTTAACTGAGTTTTGATGCTCAGTGGCAGCAATCTCCTCTGGATTACTTAGTCCCATTCCTCCCAGTCTCGGTGGTAGTGCAAGGAGTGATCTTTCTGCTGGGGTTACGTGAGGGTGTTTCACTAATTTGGGAATTAAATTGACGCTGATAGCTTCTTCTAGAGGGTGAAGGAGGGGTCCGATATCAGGGACAGTGCGCATCAGGTAGTTCCAGCGATGCTTGACTCCATGGGTGAATCCTGCAAAAGCCGCACGAGGCTCTGTGTTAGCAATCTCAGACAGAGCTTGGATTTCCCTAACCCACTCATTCACTTTTCCCACTACACCATAACCCACTGCCACTAACACCACCACCACTAACACTATCACCCACCACCACTAACACCACCACCCACCACCACTAACACCACCACCGACCACCACTACCACCAACGACCACCACCATTATAAACCACCACACTCCACCATTATTATCACCAACCACTATTATCACCATCATCACTACCTTCTAGTATGCTACCACCATATCACCACTTCTACTATCACCACCACCAACACCACCACTTAGTAAGGTTGCTTACATCATATCAATATATTAGTGATCGTAATTTTATCTATTGACTGCTTTAGTTAACCAGATGTCCGCCTCTACTGACTGACTGATAAAGTCTTCTTTATGAGGGAGGTATTTTCTATGTTTTATGTTTCATTATATGCGCTGCCAGGCTTACGATTAAACCTAATATTTTTACAGTTGTGACCAATTCTTGTTCATCATTGTGTTTAAATAAGGTTTGATAAAGTGAAAACCCACCCCTCAGCTTCTGTTGCGGCGTGACGGCAAACAATTGTGGCCCAACTGAGTCAACAAAACTAATGGTTTCTTTCTATTATACATCCTATTACAACTCTGCTAGACCCCAGTGGTATAATTCTGGCCCTCAGTAATTACATATAATGTGGGTACAGGCTATAATATTAAGTAATGCAGATCAGCCGAGTCAGTGTGTGCAAGTAAGACATTCACTTCTGACTGGCTGTCGTGTTTGCACTTCACATTGTAGTATTACCGTCATTCCCTAAGTTCAGCTGAATGTTATATCCTGGTATGTAGAGAAGGGCTTCAACATTCTTATAAACCTGACCCTAAACACGTGACTCCACCACAGTCATCGTCTGGAACTGTTTCATCACTAGATTATATATATCAGCTTTCTTTTTTATACCATGAAAAGTGTCATGCCATTATTTAGTGTGTGTGTGTGTGTGTGTGTGTTAGAGATTAGACTTGTTTGTGTAGACATTTTATTACAGTCTATATGGATGAGCGACTGAGAAAACGAAAGTCTTTCCGTTGCTCAAGTTCATTAACTGTTGGAAAGCGCCTTTGGTTTGTTCACATGAGCTACTTCACCTTGTCAGCTGGCAGAGTATTGCTCACAATATCCCAACATCGTCAATGTCATGGGTTGCGTTGGGCCTCCCGCACAACCCATTCCAAATGTTTGTTTACGGTAGAGATAAGGTAATCGGCCAGCCATAACTGGGACATGTTTTCAATTAGTGGCATGTTAGCCAGCCGATAGGGGGGGGGGGGGCAGGCCAGTGAGACAGTGGTGTACTGTTCATCACTTCACGCCAAAAAAAAAAACAATTTAGCCAGTGGGCTTTAGACCTTGGGTTAGAGAAGACCTCCTGCTCCGCAGACTTAAGAACAGGGGCCATACAGTCCTACCAGTGCTACGAGTCTGTGTGTGCAAATCCCCGAGATTTTTGTTAAGTCCAGCGACAAGTTAACACATCCTGTAAAGGAAGTGATCAATGGTGAGGGCCTGTTTGCTACAAGAGCACTCCAGGCCGGCCTAATAGATCTAAACGATTAATTCTCCAGGTTGACAAACTCTCCCTTATAACTTACGGTACTGTGGCGTGAATGTGAGTGACTGACCTATCCATGCAAATTATAAGTCCAGTGTATGGAATTGTGCCAAATAAACGTAAGTGCAATCATCTGCCCGTATCTGTGATCCCTCTATCATTATTATTACCAAGGGTAATGACTGATTGGTTATGACAAAGTATAACCAATAACTTAGATGGATGTTGGAAGTTAGTGGAATTCATTAAATCATCATTTATCAAGTACATAACGCATTGAATGCCGGAAGCAGAGCAAAATTCTACGTAGTGATACACCATAACCTCTTGGGTGAGTAACCAGTGTGAAGGTATCCGAGTTCTACGGTAAGAAAGCCACTTTCCTGCATTTAAAACGTAATAGTCAATATAACTCAGATCACACGTTCATTATCATCTCTCAGCGGCAGACTTTAATGTCTTAAGACAAAATTACTGAAATTATATCTTTTAGATAAAATAGCTTTATATATTTAAGCAATAACTTAAGCAAATGTGAGTATGTTAACGTTGTGCAGATATAAGTAAGTCAGTGCGTAACTAGCTGTCAGGATCATGGAGAGAAAGGAGTGTGTGAGCAGAAAATGGGGTACCAGGAGGTGAGGACTGAAGGAGTGCGTTGAGAGAGAGGGAGGATAGTATTGGTGGGGGAAGGAGAGGCGTGACAGCTATGAGAGGAAGGATATGACTTTACATTCAAATATAAATATTTTATTTAACTTTTTATTTATTTTTTTTTTTTACGGGGATTAGCCCACCCGGGCACAGGTCACTGGCCCACATCAGGGCCTGGGAGGCGAAAATATGATAATAATAATAATAATAATAATAATAATAATAATAATAATAATAATAATAATAATAATAATAATAATAATAATAATAATAATAATAATAATAATAATAATAATAATAATAATAATAAAATACCTGTACTAAAAATAATAATAATAACTATAAATAAATACAAAAAACGAGAAAATATATCAAGAATGAGAAACGATATGCGTTACGTATGTTGTGTTGTCAAAGTAAGAGAAACAATTGAGACCCAGCAATTGTGTGTAAATGAGGCAGAAAGTCAGATCAGCAATCTGGGACTTGGTCACAATTTTCGTGATGCCATATGGCAGCAGGGTCGACCATTAGACAACAAATTATGCTTCCAATATCTTCCCAGGCGGGAGTACCTCCTTGTTTGATAGCTGCCTGCTACCTACTACCTACTGTTTATATGACTTTTATAAATTGTAGTGTCTCAGATAACCTCATTAACCCTATAGATGTAAAGAAAGAACCACATTAGTTAACTTAATCACAGGTCAGTTCCTTTAGTGTACACAGTCTGCACCCCAGGATATTATCTTGTACAGTACATAAAATACTTAAGTCAATTGTGTTTAACCCATCGTGTACGGGGTCCTCTCTGTGCTGAATAAAATCATCTGGCGTTAGTCAAATAAAGTATAAAAGTGGCGGCCCCGTATTAAAGGGGTTAAAGACAAGATGTTGTGCGAATAAAATTATTAGTGAACTTGTATGCCGCGGTGTGCTGGGTACATGAGAAGCTCCATGTATATAGACTATTTAGGGAGTAAAGTACACAGTAAGTTGAGGGTCAGACCTTTACAGTGTGTCGTGCCTGGGGTCCCTCTTGAACCATAATGTTGTCTGGTAATTGCTGATCCATAAGATTTAATGGACACTCTTTCCGTTTTTAGCTTTATGGGATATTTTTATTTACTTTCATTTTCATTTTCTCTGTTACTTGTTCACAGAGAGTTTTATTTTTTTCTTGATTACCACAAACCTTTATTATATGTAATGGTGTAATACGTACTCACGATACATCCTTCAATTGTCTACCTGTAATAATATGTGGCAGAGAATGTACTGTAACTGACTGGGGTTTTTTAATTTCCCTACAACTGTTTTACATAACTTGTCCACAATACCAAATCACAAGATTAAGAAGATCGTAGTCACCATATATAAACTGTTCACATTTATCACTGACTATTGTTGTTACTGTGTTGATTTTACCATCTTGACTTAGTTTCCTTCACTCTGACCACACGATTAACAATTTGAACGAACCCGCGTGAAACTATCTTATTATCCTTGGGTCTTTCAGTCGTTTACCTGTTAAGCGTGAGACATTGGTAAATTTGTAGTTTCGACCAACCACGACTTAAATATACCGGGGGATCCAGGGGGCGGAGCTCCCCGGTTAGAAGGTTAGGCTAAATAATTTTAGGTCATTTGCAAGTAAAACGTCATAGAAAAAAATTGCCTTGAAATTGTCTAAACCATCGGAAAAACACATTGTTCAACTCGAGAGCCGTGGTTGGTCGAAACTACAAATTGACCGAGACATTTACTACCTACAGGCAGTTAATTACCTCTGCTTAAACCGAAACTAATATTTCACTCTGTCCTTTTACTGTGTCGTCTGGTTCATAAAATCGTTGGTTTAGAGTGTGGGCATCATAGAGATATTTACTGTTATATAGATTCATTTTTAGGTGAGCGACTGACTTTTGGCCGTTCAAGGTGTTAGACATTGTTAAGAGCGAACACCAGTCACCCTCCTTCCACCACCGCCCTCCTACCATCACCACCACCACCCTACTACCATCACCACCACCACATTCCTACCACCACCACACTCCTACCATCACCACCCTCCTTCCACCACTACCCTCCTACTACCACCACTCCACCACCCTACCACCACCACCTTCGACCACCACCTTCCTACCAACACCACCATCCTCTTCCCACCCTCACCACCCTCCTACCACCCTCCTACCATCACCACCACCACCCTCCTACCACCTCCACCCTCCTACCACCTCCACCCCCCTACCACCACCACCCCCACATTCCTACCACCACCACACTCCTACCACCACCACCCCCTTACCACCCTTCTACCACCCTCCTACCATCACCCTTCTACCACCACTCACCTGTGTGTGTGTGAAAGGAGGAAAGCCATGGTGTTGTGTGATGGTGAGGGGAGAAGGAGGCAGGGTGTGTCTGGAGGGGGGGGGTGTGATGAAGAGGGGGGCAGTAGGTGTATATAGGGGATGATTCCTGGTGTGGTGTGGTGGGGAGAAAGGGAAGTAGGGACTATATATGTGGAGAGGAAGAGCATTAGTGTGTTTGTGTGGGTGGAGCCGTGGTGTGTGGGTGCTGAGTGCTAGTGTGTATGTGGGGAAGTGAGGCAGTGTGTGTGTGAGGGAGAGAAGTATGGAAGGAAGGCAGGGTGTGTGGGGAGAGAGTTGCCTGATGTGTGTGGGGAGGTGAGGTTTGTGTCGTAAGGGGTGAAGAGGGCGGAGAGGTAGGGTGTGTGTCTGGGGTGAGTCAGTGTATTGACCGTGAAGAAGATAAAGTATTATGGTTCATGTAATGGTGGTCTCTATCTATATATAACCCGCGGTCACTCTACCATTACCACGCCCTCCATGGTGCTGTGACCCCCACTGTCACTCCTCTACCGTCCCCTCTGTGGTGCTGTGACCCCCACTGTCACTCCTCTACCGTCCCCTCTGTGGTGCTATGACCCCCACTGTCACTCCTCTACTGTCCCCTCTGTGGTGCTATGACCCCCACTGTCACTCCTCTACCGTCCCCCCCTGTGACCCCCTGTCACTCCTCTACCGTCCCCTCTGAGGTGCTGTGACCCCCACTGTCACTCCTCTACGTCCCCTCTGTGGTGCTATATTTACTGTGCTCCTCTACCGTCCCCTCTGGTGCTATGACCCCACTGTCACCCTCTACCGTCCCCTCTGTGGTGCTACTGTCACTCCTCTGTCCCCTCCTGTAACCCCACTGTCCTCTCTGACCGTCCCCCCTGCAGTGCTGTACCCCACTGCCACTCCTCTACCGTCCCCCTACCAGTGCTGTGACCCCCACTGTCACTACTCTGTGAGTGCCCCCACTGTCACTCCTCTACCGTCCCCTCTGTGGTGCTATGCTGTCACTCCTCTACCGTCCCCCTGGGGTGCTGTACCCCTGTCACTCCTCTACCGACCGTCCCCCCCCCTGCAGTGCTGTGACCCCCACGGTCACTCCTCCACCGTCCCCACTGAGGTACTGTAACCTCCACGGTCACTCCTCTACCGTTCCCTCTGCGGTACTGTGACGTCCAGGGTCACCCAAGGTATGAACGGTTTGTCCTCGTGCGTGTGACACTGTTACCGGTGCAGCAACATACTTTACAACATCAATATTATCCAATATAGTTTGATATGTTATTGGGTAGAATGAGTTTCTATGTGTTGTTATAAGCGAAGTTTATTTGCACCATTTGCCTCTGACCACCCTGCAGTAAATGGGGACCTGGATGTTAATCGATTTGCAAACCATGTTTCGTGATAAAGGTTAACCTGTGGAGATGATGAGTTCTTGGATTATTCCTTGACCGTGGCTCATACAGCTCGTTAAATAAATTCTCACCCAGGTGGCCCTACAAGTACTGATGCTGCCCACCCTCAGCAACCATTGGTGTGTGTGTGTGTGTGTGTGTGTGTGTGTGTGTGTGTGCGCGCGCGCTGATACCTTCCTCAAGAAGAAAGGGGCAGCCCAGCGGGAACTTCGCATTCTAAAGAATGACTGGCTTAAAAATAAAGTATGTGAAATACAAAAAACATGCAGATCAGCACAAGATGCGCGAATTTTTCAATTCCATTAAAACATTTTATGGGCCAACCACTCGTGGCGCAGCCCCCCTCCGCTCATCTGACAGTAACTTCATAATTAAAGACGATGAAGGCCTCCTTCAGCGCTGGAAATAGCACTGCCATTCATTGCTCAACCGGAACACCGATGTGGATGTCCTGACTACACTGCAGGTCCCTCAGCATCAACAGCTGACCCACCTCAGCTATCCTCCTTCTCTGGATGAGGTAGTTACTGCCATCAAACAGATGAAAAAAAACAAAGCCTCAGGGCCTAATGGAATCACAGCCGAGGTGTATAAAGCAGGAGGACCTCTGCTTACCAGCCGTCTCCACTCTCTCCTGGATAATATATGGGAAAAGGAGGATATCCCCCAAGCTCTTAAAGACACTTCCATTGTCAATATTTATAAGAACAAAGGAGACCGGTCAGACTGTGGCAACTACCTTGGGATCTCGCTGTTCTCCGTAGCTGGCAAGAATATCGCCCGAGTCCTCCTAAACAGACTCCTTCCTGAGGCGGAAAACTTCCTCCCAGAATCTCAATGTGGTTTTAGACCATCACGTGGCACCACTGACATGATCTTTGCTGCCAGCCAGATACAGAATAAGTGCAGAGACAGCGTCGTGACCTGTACATGGCTTTCATCGACCTAACCAAGGCCTTCGACTCGGTCAACAGGGAAGCCTTCTGGTGGACCATCAGCCGTTTTGGCTGCCCACCAAAATTCATCGCCATTGTGAGGCAGCTCCGCGATGGCATGAACGACATTGTCCTGCACAACGGCACCCAGTCTGAGTTCTTCCCCATCCAAACAGGGGTTAAACAAGGGTGTGTACTAGCACCAACTCTCTTTTCCATCTTCTTGGCTGCCTTCCTTACTCGTGCCAATGCCAATTTTGCCGGCGGGGTGGACATCGAGTACCTGGTGAAGGGGGGTCTTTTCAACATAAGACGACTCCAGGAAAAAACAAAGGTGTCGGCAGCTTCCATTACCAAACTTCAGTTTGCAGACAACCTCACCCTTGTTGCTCACACTGAACACGACCTTCAGGAGATCCTAAACACCTATGTAGATACGTATGCGCACTTCGGCCTTGAGATGAATGTACGTAAGACTCAGATTCTCTTTCAATCTGCCCCTGGTTCAGACACACCTCCACCATCCATCCAGCTTAACGGTACTACCCTCTCTAATGTTACCCACTTTCGGTATCTCGGCTCCCACCTGTCCACCACAGCAGACATCAATGAAGAGATTCAGCACCGGATCAGATGTGCATCTCCCCGCACCGTCATGGAATATTCGTAATTGAGTTTTTCTTAAGATAAATATTTCCCCCTAAAAGATAAATTCCTTTACTTTGTGGTTCTACTGTACTAGTGGAGGGGGGGGGAAGTTACAAATATGTGCTTCAATTAACTTTACGTAAGGGTTTGGGGTGTACAATACATCCTGGAAAGAACATGAAGGCTGTTGTGTGTATTGTGACAAGCAAGTGAAGTCAGGTGTCTCTTACTCCTGTTGTTCGTGTTGATGGGTGTAACATTATCACCTGTTATACACGACACTCATAAAGGTTTTGAATCTGATAACATTGTGTAATCCGTGAGACAACACTGACAAAGGTCACAGTAGCCAGAGCCAAATGACTACGGTGTTCTCTTATAATAATCGATTATACAGATAATGGCAGGTCAAGTGAGATTTAATACAGTGGAACTGACCTTAATATTGTCTACAAATATTTACACCGTTGACAGCAACTGCACCATCCGTTGTCCTTTGCTACATAACTTACAATAACTGAAAATTTAAATTGTTACTCTACCGAAACATTTAATCAACAGTAAGAATGACTACGGCTCCACCTCCAACAACACCCATAAACAGTGTTCTATTATAAGGTAACGTTCATTAACCAAAGTAACATAACACATAACACTGAAGCTAACAAACTCCCCATTACAGTCAACTAACCGCACTGTCACCAGTGCTGAACAATTTAAATCACTGGTAATCATTACTGCTGTTCCTTCGTTGACACTAAAATGTTATTACTGAACTTCAACAACTAAGATCTTTTAATGCGTCACAAGGTTATTAATTACACTAGTCCAAGATAGAACTGTCTGTGTGATCCTCGACTATATACCTACCGACCGGTGTTCCAGTTCTAACCAACATGTTCCCGTATACAACAGACCTATTGACAGAGCTACTAACCCATACTACTCTTTTGTTAGCAGCATTAATAACCTATATTGGACCTCTGATAACGTTCAAATTAGGCTTTATCTATCTTTAATATTCACCATAGCATGAAGTCCACTTGTGATAACATTCAACCCGAGCCTGAAGTAAACCTTTGAAAGCATTCACCCTTTTGTGCTATGGTAGATTCGTGTCGATCACTTGAGTTCAATACTGATAACGCTATTGGTACAATATTATCACTGGTGGTACAACACTGATTATACTAGTGGTACTATAACACCAGTGGTATAATAATGCGAACATTAGTGGTACAATACTGGTAACACCAGTGGTATAATAGTAGTGGTACAATAATAACATTAGTGGTATAATACTAGAAACACTAGTGGTACAACACTGATAACATTAGTGGTACAGTCTCACCCTAAAGTTCGATAGCTCTCCCAGCCAGCTATTGCTGCACTGCCTGCTTCAGATGTATGAACTTGAGTCTGTTACTTCGAACCGTTAGATTCATTCGTATCGGTTTCATGTTCTGGTTGGTACTGAGACAGTTTCAAACATCTGAAGCAGGCAGTGCAGCAATAGCTGGCTGGGAGAATTAACGAACTTTTGGGTGAGACTGCACAATACTGGTAACACTAATGGTATAATAGTGATAACAGTAATGGTAATATAACACTAGTAGTACAACGCTGACAACATTCACATTGTCATTGTCACATTCAAAGATCAGGGGCGCTTTACACACACACACACACACACCAACAAACACTACAACCATAACAACATTCATGTATACCAATTCTTCTCAACTGACACTGTTTTAGTAACTATTAACAGGTCGTACTATACAGCCAATGGCTACCAACAACATCCACCGTAATACTATTTACACTTGACCACCTCAACAACTACAGTACACGCGGGAAACATTATAGCATCAGTGAGTTAATTATCTCTCAGTGGCGAAACTCACGTTTAATCATTACTAGTTAATTGACAACAGAATAATTAATCCTCTTTGAATGAAAATACTCGTGTTAGTCTTTACTAACGTCAGTACAAGGGGTAATCAAGATATGAATGACGACAATGAAGCCAAACGCCAGTGTGTGTTTAAAAGAAATCGATGATCATTACAACAGTGTTCGCAGTTACCGTTTACAAATTAAAACCGCAGTAAAAGCCAATCCCTTTAAATTCAATGATGGTGTGTGTGTGTGTGTGTGTGTGTGTGTGTGTGTGTGTGTGTGTGTGTGTGTGTGTGGTATTATTTATTAGTTTTTGTTGTCGTTGTTGTTGTTTAAAACGTACTGCTATGCCATAACTTAGCAACTTGAATTACGTTAAATATGAATATGATAATGAGGACACATATGGCACACGAAAAAACTAATTGGCAACTCAGCACAACTAAGTCCTTAATATTTATCACTTAGATTAATGTTACTTTAATATACGACAAACGATGTTAAATGCAAAAGTTACAAACACAAAAAAGGACGAAATTGTACATCATGGGTTCATCACAGTCCTCTTACTTTATCCCAACAGTTCAGGAGTGAAGGTTTGGAATTATACACGTCACAAAAAGTTAAATAAAATTTGATAATAAAAGTTTACCATAATAAGTGAGCAGGTTGCATCATGAATAAAGAATAAACATGATTCTTAATAAACCACTAATAAATGCACAGTAAATAAATCATAAACTGCTTTACCAAACTTCTATTGATTGCACTTTACACAAGATAAATATTAATAATGGAGCAGCGCTGACTTTTAATACTCAACTAAACCCAATGACTGACATGGCTCCATACTCCATATTACTCCAGGGAACTACAAACCTAACACTAATATTAAACAACTCCCACATTAAGCTGCAAAAATACCTACCTACAAACAGAAAAAAGTTTATGTATCAAGTAACAGCCCTGCTCACACATAATTATGCGAAATATTATATCTACATAAGTTGAAGGTAACATGCTTAAAAAAATATTTCGCTGTGCACAGCTCAACGCAGCCCTGTACATTACGCCATGCATTGCAGTACTTACACTTTATTACTACAAGATGAGGGTGTGATTTTCAGGGGGAAGAGAACAGTTGATGGGGTATATTGTCTCTGATGCTCACCTACACCCTGACAATACTCATGACAACGATGATGCTTCTCTTACAATATTCAAGCTAATCCATGTTGCAAAGTTAGAAATAATTACATTGACACTAAGTGACTGCCGCATCATACACAGTTAGCAATATTAAAATATCTCCTTTACACACACTTAGAGTCGCACCACAAATCAGAGTATCCCTAATAGAAACACACAGACCACTGAGACATTACTGAAAATATCCAACAAAACCATTTCCCTACCAATGACAAAACACATACTGACCCATAAGGAATCCCTCATCGTTTTATCGGGAATTCATCTTATGGTACAATGAAATACAGTTTGGGTAAGAACAACAATTACAAATAAACACTTATTATATAGTAGTTAATAGAGTAACCCGTCTGGAAGCCTTAATCTCTCTAACAGGGACTGAAGGTGTTGTGGCTGTGTGAGGTATTGTGGATTGGTGGCGGCTCTGCACGGATAACACCTGTGCCACCACTTACCACACCTGCGGGTTGTGTGGAAGTAACTAGTGTTCTCAGTTCTCGTGGTAACTCCCAGGGATAATACTTGTACATTTATCTTAAAACTGTTGTAGTATTAGGCACAACACGTCATATTTAACAACCTTTAGCTGTTAGTTCTGTATCGTAATTACAAACAAAAATAATTGTTTATTGCTGTGCTAAGGCTGCTATATAGTAACTGTGCTATAATTACATGCAGTATTCGGCAGATATGAACAATATACAATTATGTGTAATGGTGGTTTGTTGTAATTACACATTATATACCTGCTAACTGAGCTGTGGTGAGATTACATATTAAACTTACTGTGATTACATTTGGTAACTGTTGTACAGTGTTTCGTGATAATGCCGTATAGTGTAGGTACAGTCTGTCCTGGAACTGTGCCACCTCTCAGTAATGTTGTACAGGAAGTAACTGCTCTTCCATCAGATGTTCCAGCAGTAAAATAGTGTTTTGTGTTTTTCATTCATTATATTAAAACTTTATTCTGGAAAGCCTATTATAGTCTTATGACTCTTATGAGTTTGATCAAATTGGGCATTACTGTTATTTTTTTGTCTCCGGGATCCAGTTAATTTATCATAAGAGTTAATGAAGTTGAAATACTCTGTGTGAGGTTTAAGGTAAAACTGCCATAAGTTTCCTGTCTAAGCTCGCTTAGTTTTGCTTATATTAGAAATTCTCCTTTGTGCCCCCGTGCATCCGTCTAACTGTGGTTGAGAGTGGGTTCCTCTTCTCTTTATGAAGGAATGACTCTCGGGTTTGTTCCAGGTTATAAAATAAGTCTTTGCGCCCTACCTTCGGAGCCTGGGGGAGGGAGGGTAGTAGGTAGATCGACAAATCAGACTGAGTTAATTCTTATTTTCTCTTTCCATTCACTTATCCTCCAGTCTGTAACGGAGTCAAATCTTCAGAGGTGTTACTCTCTTTGTAACCTCTCTAGTGAGTCCCGTCATCCTTACAGAAGCTTTCACATGGATTTGGATTCAGACGTTCATTGATTTGCCATTACTTTTTTTTCTGATTGCTCTCTTATTAAGTTTAAGTTGTTTAACCCTGTTATGTGGGCTCATTTTAACTGCCTTGTAGAGGACCATCTCCATCTCCATCTTGAAGGAGAAGGGTGTGTGGCTCAGGTGAGGACTGATGGTTAGTCCTCACTGTTTAGAAGAGTTTACTTCATTAATAATCTACTTCACGTCTTACTTGGCCTCCTTTATTCCCTTCGTCACTGAACGGCCCCTGAGTCATAAACTAAGACGTGAAATATAAAACCCCATTCAGTGATCTCGGGGAAGGAACAAGTAACCTGGAATTCCTCCCTCCTCCACCGTAGCGGGGGGAGGGGGGGTGATAGGAGGACGTTTATATTAGCAGAAGAAATTAACGTGTAGAACTGTGGACCTCCAGTTGGTGGCTGAAGAGTTTGAGACAAGATTGAACCTCTTTCACGGTTTCGAATCAACAAGCGAATCTGGATTGAAACTTGCTTCATAAACCCTGGCTCGATAGAGCATGTAGTTGCATGGCAGCAATTTACACTGATCCAACATGACAGTTTACCTGGCAATAGAATGGAGAGTTATGGTCAGGGAATCTCCAGGCCATTTGTTGCTTCCTCTCAGCCATAAAATTGGATTTTATATTTGTATATGTTATTTATGTTTAACCGTTAGGAAAAAGAACGCATACAAACACACACAGTTACAGACATACACGCTTTGAATATTATTCAACAACTGTAGAGATTGATGAAGAAAAACTTTATTAACAATTCAAAATCAGTTGTTGCTCGAAGTGAGATAAAGATAAAGATACTAATTAGTTATAAACATCAAATGTTAAAGTTCTGACACAAATGGAGGACCATCACCGCCAGACAAACTGAACACATTGTTACTGATGGAGAGACTATGATATTAGCAACAGATTAAACAGATAATAAAGCTCATCTCCGCCAGAGAACCTTCTAAAGCACACAGGTATTTGTCCCTACCAACTACTGCCTGTCGATTCAAATTCAGAATGACTCTTGTTTGTGGCAGATCTGTCGACACACTAGATAGTTTCACGTCTTCTGTTATCGCTCTGGAAGAGGTGTTTGACGGGACCATAGTTAAATGTTATGTAATAGCTAATATGTGTACAGTGCATCTGATTTTATAATACGAAGACAAGGTGAGAGGCTGTTAACCCGTCCCAAGGAAATAATTATTTGTTTACCAACACTGGTCCTAAATGATAAGTCAGTATGTTCCTCCTCAGCGTTTTCAAGGATGGGTTCTAACAACAGAACACTCCCCACCCCTGCCTACGCCTTGTGTACATTTATGAAAGTTCTAGTCCCGGCAGCCACTAATACTGATGTCTGTGCCCTGGGGTTTCTGTCGTACACAAATCAAGAATGTAACAGTCTCTTATGACAATCAGTTTCATTAAGGAGACCGATTGGTATTTTTATAAGATTAAACCAAACAAGCAGTGAACAAGTAATAATATATAATGGTTACAGTACCACGTCCAGGTGAGGTGGAGCACAGCGGCACTGACTCGCCCAGGAAGATCTGGAAAGAACAAAAAAACAAAAGACTCAACGACGTTGAAAGTTGACCTTTAGCATTGCTCCCCACTCTGCTCCCCACAGCTGTATCTAAGGCATCATAATTTATCATGGGTTTCCAGCAATGATAAAGTGAATTTATTAGTAAATGATGCAAGTAAGTGTGAGTCATTGAAAGTAATGTATCAGTTAATAACCAAGGTCTTTAAAGACGTATTTTAGGTTAGTCAATACACTATAGTCATCAACAACAAAACATTGAGAGAGAAACGTACTGTATACCTCTCCAGTTAAGACACGCATGTGAACTAAACACACCAGGAAAGAGTAAGGAGATACTTGGTCTACCACTTGGTCTACCACAAGAGGTTGGTGATGCCTTCAAACACTTGAAGAATGGGAATACATCATAAGAAACAGGCGAATTAAATACTGTAATAATGTAATAGAATGAAAAAAATACAGTACAGTCGCGTTTATTTTGTTTCATAAGATATTTCTCCATCTATAAAATATCATTCCATCACCATTTACATAACCTAAACATTTTACCGTCGTAGAAAAATTCCTCAGAGATTAATACGCTTGGAAGAAACTGTCCCAACCTCTATACCTGAAAAACTGGCCAGGCGAGAAAAAATGTCTGTCATTAATATTTACTTAAACAAATAAGAGAAATTCCACAGCGGCCACAGCTCCCGGGGAACAGTTAGGGCGCCGTAAAACTCTAAATTCCGCAGCAGCAATATCACTTCTGTCGTATGAGGCATGTGTGTGTGTGTGTGTGTGTACAGGGGAGGCGTGTGGGTGGAGGAAGGGAAGGACGAGGGAGGGGCAAGATGAGGGAAAGCAGAGACAGGGAGGGGAGGGCAGAACTGAGAGGGCTGGGATGGAGAAAGAAGGCGAGGGGCAGGACGAGAGAGAGCAGGTACGGAGAGGAGCAAAATATGGAGAGGGCTAAAGTGGTTAGTGGTGGACGCCCAGTGGTGTAATATAAAGGCTGAACATTGTGGCTGAGCAGAGATGAGACTCAGGTACACACACTGATGTTATGGCTGTGTTGGTGGTTCATGGTAGTGTTATGGTAGTGGCTCATAATGGTGTTGTGGTGAAGAATGTGGTTCATGGTGATGTTATGGTAGTAGTTGTGGCTCATGGTGGTGTTATGGTGGGTGGTTGTGGTTCATGGTGGTGTTATGGTAGTGGTTCATGGCGGATTTATGATGGTGGTGCTATGGTAAAGGAAGTAGTTCATAGTGGTGTTATGGTGGTGGTTCAATGTGGTGTTATGGTGGTGATTCATGGTGGGGTTATGGTAGTGGTTGATGGTGGTGTTATGGTAGTGGTTGATGGTGGTGGTTGATGGTGGTGTTATGGTAGTGGTTCATGGTGATGTTATGATAGTGGTTCATGGTGGTGTTATAGTGGTGGTTCATGGTGATGGTTCAAGGTGGTGCTATGGTGGTGGTTCATGGTGTGTTAATGGTGGTGTTATGGTGTGGTCATGGTGGTGTTATGGTGGTGGTTCATGGTGTGGTAGGTTATAGGTGTTATGGTGGTGGTTCATGGTGGTGTTATGGTGATGGTTCAAGGTGGTGCTATGGTGGTGGTTCATGGTGGTGTTATGGTGGTGGTTCATGGTAGTGTTATGGTGATGGTTCAAGGTGGTGCTATGGTGGTGGTTCATGGTGGTGTTATGGTGGTTGTTCATGGTGGTGTTATGGTAGTGGTTCATGGCGGTGTTATGGTGGTGGTTCATGGCAGTGTTATGGTGGTTTTATGGTGGTGGTTCATGGTAGTGTTATGGTGGTGGTTCATGGTGATGTTATGGTTGTAACGGCACCATTTGCATTATATAAATATTCACCCAAATGTATAATACAAATTTTTTCACTAAGTTATTCAACAATGACTCAGTAGTTGTTCATGTTACACACGCTGAGTCTGTAGCTTTCTCAGGAGTCGAGCGAGGTAAAGCTTACTAATCACAGCAGCCTGCCTACCGGCTTCCCTTCTCACGGTCAGAGAGGCCAGACTCCTACCACTAGTTAACGTGTGAACACCTCACTTAAGTGTTCCCAGATATAAGTGCACTCAAGACACTAACCTGGAGAGAATTCACAATACATTCTCTCCTAAACTCAGGACTGTGTATATAGATTGACGCTTCAACAATAAAGAAAGACCAGAAGAAGTGTTTCTGTCAGCTCTGCCACTTTAAGAGTTCCAGAACTACTTTAAAATATTTGTGTGTGATATAAAAACAGCTATCACATGATAATGGAAGTGGTTCATGGTGGTGGTGGTTCATAATAATGTTATGGTAAAAGAAGTGGTTCATGGTGGTGTTATTGTGGTTGTGGTGGTGGTTCTTGATGGTGCTATGGTGGTGGTTAATGGTGGCGTCATGTTAATTCTGGTGATGGTATTAGTGTTGTGGTGATGGTTCATGGTAATGTTATGGTAAAGGAAGTGGTTCATGGTTGGTAATGTTATGTTAAAGGAAGTGGGTCATGGTGTTGTGGTGGATGGTTCATGGTAATGTTATGGTAAAGGAAGGTTCATGGTGTTGTGGTGATGGTTCATGGTAATGTTATGGTAAAGGAAGTGATTCATGGTGTTGTGGTGATGGTTCATGGTAATGTTATGGTAAAGGAATTGATTCATGGTGTTGTGGTGATGGTTCATGGTAATGTTATGGTAAAGGAAGTGATTCATGGTGTTGTGGTGATGGTTCATGGTAATGTTATGGTAAAGGAATTGTTCATGGTGTTGTGATGTGGTTCATGGTAATGTTATGGTAAAGGAAGTGATTCATGGTGTTGTGGTGATGGTTCATGGTAATGTTATGGTAAGGAATTGATTCATGGTGTTGTGTGATGGTTCGGTAATGTTATGGTAAAGGAAGTGATTCATGGTTCGTGATGTTTGTGGTGATGGTTCATGGTAATGTTATGGTAAAGGAATTGATTCATGGTGTTGTGGTGATGGTTCATGGTAATGTTATGGTAAAGGAAGTGATTCATGGTGTTGTGGTGATGGTTCATGGTAATGTTATGGTAAAGGAATTGATTCATGGTGTTGTGGTGATGGTTCATGGTAATGTTATGGTAAAGGAAGTGGTTCATGGTGTTGTGGTGATGGTTCATGGTAATGTTATGGTAAAGGCGGTTCATGGTGTTGTGGTGATGGTCTGGTAATGTTCGTAAAGGAAGTGGGTCATGGTGTTGTGGTGATGGTTCATGGTAATGTTATGTTGAAGTGGGTCATGGTGTTGTGGTGATGGTTCATGGTAATGTTATGGTAAAGGAAGTGGTTCATGGTGTTGTGGTGGATGGTTCATGGTAATGTGTTATGATAAAGGAAGTGATCTTATGGTGTTGTGGTGATGGTTCATGGTAATGTTAAGTGGTAAATTAAGTGGTTCATGGTGCTGTGGGTGATGGTTCGCGGTAATGTTATGATAGCGAAGTGATCTCATGGTGTTGTGGTGATGGTTCGCGTAATGTTATGGTAAATTAAGTGGTTCATGGTGTTGTGGTGATGGTTCATGGTAATGTTATGATAAAGGAAGTGATTCATGGTGTTGTGGTGATGGTTCATGGTAATGTTATGGTAAAGGAAGTGGTTCATGGTGTTGTGGTGATGGTTCATGGTAATGTTATGTTAAAGGAAGTGGTTCATGGTGTTGTGGTGATGGTTCATGGTAATGTTATGGTAAAGGAGTGGGTCATGGTGTTGTGGTGATGGTTCATGGTAATGTTATGTTAAAGGAAGTGGGTCATGGTGTTGTGGTGATGGTTCATGGTAATGTTATGGTAAAGGAAGTGGGTCATGGTGTTGTGGTGATGGTTCATGGTAATGTTATGTTAAAGGAAGTGGTTCATGGTGCAGTAAGGATACAACAAAATATAAGCAAACGGAAGGTACCTCTACCTAAGACACCACAGTACCGTCTCTAAACCTTTATACCCCACAGACACACATACTATATTTATACATTAATGGGCTAAGAAATAAAGAGAAGGACAACATTTCCTGGCAGCATCTGTCATGGATTTTATTCTAGAGAATCATCTTAATAAAACAGTCAAATTTGCATGATAAAATACGAATATGATAAAGAGCTTTTTATTATGTAAGCAAGCAGGTCGGCTGTGTTGCGTGTAGCCGGGAGTCAGACCAGGCAGGACAATAACAGTTATTTTGGTTATGTTGTCTGTGTTAAGAACTCAAGGTTTCATCTGAATGTGAAGTTTTGCCAAACAGTGATATTATTTTATTGCTACTACTAAATGGAAATTAAACCCTTGTGTGATGACATCCTTTATCATTATACGATAACCAAATTACACCTAAAGTAGTTTAGGTAAGGTTGTGTATGAAGCTATACATCTACGTGTATTATGGCTATCTACCTGAACGTCGACGGCCAGTGACAAGTTGCCAAGAAAGAAATACAATGAAGTTATCGATATATTGCAAGTGTCTCTTGATGCATCACCAGATTAATATTAGTCTCCTAAAAGAACTCACAGCCGACGGGACGTAATGTTAGGATGTAGTAAAGTGATGTTAGGACGTAATAAGGTGATGTTAGAATGTAATAAAGTGATGTTAGGATGTGGTAAAGTGATGTTAGGACGTAATAAAGTGATGTTAGGGCGTAATAAAGTGATGTTAGGACGTAATAAAGTGATGTTAGGATGTAATAAAGTGATGTTAGGACGTAATAAAGTGATGTTAGGACGTAATAAAGTGATGTTAGAATGTAATAAAGTGATGTTAGGATGTAATAAAGTGATGTTAGGATGTAATAAAGTGATGTTAGGACGTAGTAAAGTGATGTTAGGACGTAATAAAGTGATGTTAGAATGTAATAAAGTGATGTTAGGATGTAATAAAGTGATGTTAGGACGTAATAAAGTGATGTTAGGATGTAATAAAGTGATGTTAGGACGTAATAAAGTGATGTTAGGATGTAGTAAAGTGATGTTAGAATGTAATAAAGTGATGTTAGAATGTAATAAAGTGATGTTAGGATGTAATAAAGTGATGTTAGGATGTAATAAAGTGATGTTAGGACGTAATAAAGTGATGTTAGGCTGTAATAAAGTGATGTTAGGATGTAATAAAGTGATGTTAGGATGTAATAAAGTGATGTTAGGACGTAATAAAGTGATGTTAGGATGTAGTAAAGTGATGTTAGAATGTAATAAAGTGATGTTAGGATGTAATAAAGTGATGTTAGGATGTAATAAAGTGATGTTAGGACGTAATAAGGTGATGTTAGAATGTAATAAAGTGATGCGATGTGGTAAAGTGATGTTAGGGACGTAATAAAGCGTGATGTTAGGGATGTACAAAGTGATGTTAGGATGTGGTAAAGTGATGTTAGGATGGCCAGTGATGTTAGGATGTAGTAAAGTGATGTTAGACGTAATAAAGTGATAAGTGATGTAATAAAGTGATGTTAGGGCGTTATAAAGTGATGTTAATGACGTAATAAAGTGATGTTAGGATTTAGTAAAGTGATGTTAGGGCGTAATAAAGTGATGTTAGGATGTAAAAAAGTGATGTTAGAAAGCAATAAGGTGATGTTAGAATGTAATAAAGTGATGTTAGGATGTAATAAAGTGATGTTAGAATGTAATAAAGTGATGTTAGGATGTAATAAAGTGATGTTAGAAAGCAATAAGGTGATGTTAGAATGTAATAAAGTGATGTTAGGATTTAGTAAAGTGATGTTAGGACGTAATAAAGTGATGTTAGGATTTAGTAAAGTGATGTTAGGGCGTAATAAAGTGATGTTAGGATGTTAAAAAGTGATGTTAGAAAGCAATAAGGTGATGTTAGAAAGCAATAAGGTGATGTTAGAATGTAATAAAGTAATGTTAGGGCGTAATAAAGTGATGTTAGGATTTAGTAAAGTGATGTTAGGACGTAAGTAAGTGATGTTAGGATGTAATAAAGTGATGTTAGGATGTAAAAAAGTGATGTTAGGGTGTAATAAAGTGATGTTAGGATTTAGTAAAGTGATGTTAGGACGTAATAAAGTGATGTTAGGATGTAGTAAAGTGATGTTAGGACGTAATTAAGTGATGTTAGGATGTAATAAAGTGATGTTAGGGCGTAATAAAGTGATGTTAGGATGTAGTAAAGTGATGTTAGGACGTAATAAAGTGATGTTAGGATGTAGTAAAGTGATGTTAGGACGTAATAAAGTGATGTTAGGATGTAGTAAAGTGATGTTAGGACGTAATAAAGTGATGTTAGGATGTAGTAAAGTGATGTTAGGGCGTAATAAAGTGATGTTAGGATGTAGTAAAGTGATGTTAGGACGTAATAAAGTGATGTTAGGATGTAGTAAAGTGATGTTAGGACGTAATTAAGTGATGTTAGGATGTAGTAAAGTGATGTTAGGACGTAATAAAGTGATGTTAGGATGTAGTAAAGGATATAGATGAAATAAAACAAGAGCCTTAACAGAAGCTCCTGATGACACAGCAGACATGAATATATTCATATGCATGAGGATTTGGAAGAGTCCATGCAGTTTGGCGGCGTGTAGTTGTAATTTTCTTCCACTTTAGCTGTACAGCCACCAGGTATCATTGTCGTGGTATTAGATATACAGCAGGTTTCTAGAGCTTTAATATAATTAAACCTTTTTAAATAAAATTGCGTCGTTCCTAAAATCTGTAGAAGGGGATCTCTCTCAAACTCCTGTCACACCACTCAATTTGTCAGCTATATATAAAAAATTCTACTATTCAGCTTTAGCCGAAGTAACGAATTTAATCATAAAATGAATTTACGGTTCCTTGAACATTACCAAGCGTCTGGAGTATCATACCGTTGTAATATAATTCTATGAATTAATTGGTATCATTACGTATTCCATATTGAAAAGTACCACCAGGACAATAAAAGCAGTCCTAGCCTCTGCTATATTTCACAAAAAGCCCGTTCAACGAGCTTATGGCGCTGTGAACCTCTAATGGGGACCATCCGTGCCGCTTAGGTGATCAGAGCAACGTTTTACCAAATCCGGCTTGGAAACACGAGGATCCATATATATTTCATTAGCTCAATAAAGCACCTCTAACGGTGGTCCCCATTAGAGGTTCACTGCGCCATAAGCTCGTTGAACAGGCTTGTGTGAAATATAAAGTCTAGGGACGCTTAGTATCCTGGTGGTACAGCGGTTAGCGTTCCCCAGTCACACATAGGCTTGTGGGTCAGGGGTCTGAATCCTATGGGTTGAGGTGTTGATTATATATATATATATATATATTGCTAATAGGAATACCTTTATTGTTTATATTGATACAACTTTATGAAAATTAGAGTATATGTGTCAAGTCACGCTTTGTTTGACTTAAGACACCATTACTATCATTTACTACAACTAAATTAAATAGGTTATGTTACACTAATTAGGTTAAAAATATAGATATTTATAAATTATTATTTCCGTTCACCTCTACAATATTTAGCTTAACACTGTGGAATACCTTGGGGTGGATTCTGGAGTAAATGTCTCAAGTGTCGGAGATTCATCCACTTAGTTGAGGACCATCAGATCCCAAGCAGCACAGACTCTTGAGAAGATTGCCTCAGTCTTGGTCGAGAGGGCGTCAATGACCTAGAGAGAACTCGTCTGCCGGCACTGAGTGCTCCTCGTGCAGGGAACTTCCTCCTGGCCTCCCCAAACTCCTCCTAAGGCACTCTCCTCCATCCCCCGGCCGTCCGTGCTGGAATAACCCTCTGTCTTGTGGCACCTATTCATAGTGTTTACAAGTGTATCTGTGGCAATGATTGGGCAGACCAACGTAGCAGCCACGCCCTTGTGTGTGCGTGTGTGTGTGTGAGACCTCCGGGGTTTGGCATACGAAACATAACAAAGGTAATAACATCATCAAGAGGAGTCTAACAACTGTGGGCTGCCCAGCACATATGGAACTGCTGGTTCATAGGTCTGACAGCAAGCATCCAGACGGAACCAAACTGGCCCCTTAAAGGGTACAGTACAGCTGGAGCTGGGAGGACAGCAAGCTTCAGGGAAAACCAGAAGTAGAGAAAGTAGGGTCAGAGACTCTGAGAGCCTAGGGCACCAAGGTCCTAAAGTTGCTGAAGGAGTTGGGGTCGAGTCTTACTTAGGCTGCATGGAGACTCTAATTTCATCTACCATTAGGTCCTACACACTGCTCATTTTTTTACTCCTAAAAACGTACTTGAAACTGGTCGTCACATGTATGTTTACTCCTATTACGTAGCTCATGCCTTAATCTCTCTCTCTCTCTCTCTCTCTCTCTCTCTCTCTCTCTCTCTCTCTCCTTCAGTACTACCACTATGCACCTCTCTAGCAATTGTGTGCTGTAATGAGCCCTAGGTCCCTCAAACTTGTAGGAAAAATATTGTAATTTTTTCATGATTAGTTGCAGAGACGGATATAAAATATATTGACATATAATTTCGTTATTAACGCAGAAAAATACCCAATTTATATGTGTCTATTTGGAAGAAAGTGGTGGTGGCGGCGCTGCAGTTGGCAGCCTCCATGCATATTTGAGGGTGCGGCGCGAGGTTATTACCCCGGAGTAGGACCCGCGGGAGGCACCAAGAGGGTGACCACGCCGCCATACTGGACACGTCCAGCGGCAATAAAGTTATCCCACGTCGTTTTTGCGTCTGTTAAGTCTGCCAGCACCTTCTGAGTGCTGGAGTACAACCAACAGCACTGCACCATACAGCTCTCCACATCAGTATCCTCCCCTTTAGTGCTGTACCACCAAAATGCTGTGATATAGCCAGCAACATCACCTCAGCACCTTGAGTCACATTACCAGAGTGTGAACACACTTCCTCTGTATGGTCACCGTTGCACCAGGCTGTGTTGATACTCGTCACTAGTGCTCGTCCAGTCTTACATTACAACATTATATCAGCTTGTTATTACCGCTGGTGCACGAGGCCACTTACCCAATACCCATTACTATAAGATTAATTCACATGCCATCATTATTTCAACATTAGTACAGTTAGTCTTCACAGTTACATTATGCCTATCAGGCTTTATCAGAAATTTTCGCAGATATTCAGATCGAAATACCGTGATTTGTAAAAAAAAAAAAATTCTGAAGTTTACATATAAATCATTTATGAATGTTATGTATAGTCAACCAATATGAGTTTGTGGTGATTACCATAGAGAGAGTGTATTTGTATAGTGACAATACGACCAATACATTGTCAGTATTTTCTTCCAGTGCAGAAGTCAGAAAACATTTTAAGATTAAAGTTAAAAGCCCTGATTAATTATAATCTTACTGTAATTGGTATTTTTTTATGATTTCCAACAAAAGTTGCAGTAATTATAATCGGCTTGTATACTGTACATGGGAACTGTTTCTCTTAACTGGTTCCAATCCCATTCTCGCAGCAGTAATAACTACCACATGTAACCTCAAATATAAGTCTTTAGTTCCCTGTTAGGTCATCTGTTACGGACACAAGGAAGGTCTCTTACCTTACCCTTAGTATTGCCCATTAATATCTCTACCATTAACTTCTCATGTGGTCAAAGATCTCCAATTCCTTATTCTTTAAATGTCTACTATTTCTCTCATTGTTCTTTAAGGGCTCTTTAATTATTTGTGGATATTTCAGTCTTTCAGTATAACACATTTTAAGCATTCTCCTGTAACACCACATCATAAAAGCCTCCCACCTTCCTCTGACCTCCCTCTGGTGTCTTGTGAAAGTGCCCACAATGCTGTTCTGTACGTTCAGCACCCTTTCCTCTGAGTATAATCATAGTTCATTTTTAACACCTCTCTAAGATTATTCAATGTTATTTTAGTTCAAACAAATCATATTTTAACGTTTTTTCTAACGTCTGTCATCGTAACTTCCATTCCCGACTAAATTCACACAATTTTCCACTTCCCTATTTTATTAATTATCTCTACGTCCACTGAGGCAACATTGGTTTAAATCTCTTATCCTTCATTTTTATTTCGTATTTATTGACCAGTTTGTAATGTCTTTTTCACAAACTGCAATAAAACTGTATATTCTGTATACCGAATAATTGCTATTAATTAGCCATCTGTCATCACTTATTACAACTTCAGATTGATATTATGTAATGATATAAACAGCACTCGGCCTTGTCTAACTCCCTACCCATAAGCCGGCTAGTAAGTCTATGTATGACTAACTTTACAGCTTCCTAATACAGTACATAAAATAATCTGTATTGTTTAAAATTGGCTGCACACTATGATTGCTGGTAATTAACACACTGAATTATTTTTTTAATTACTGGGAGGATTTCTTTGGCAATAAATATAGTTGCTAACAGTTTAATCTTCTCCCTGGACATTTGTTTTAGAAATTCTACTTGAAGTTGATCAACCTC
>NW_024734725.1:0-12542 GCF_018991925.1 Homarus americanus | reverse complement strand
TAAAATGGAAATCATGGCGGTGTTATTTTTCATTTACTGACAGTTTATACAGTCCTGATGAGTGTATGTCTTCTTCAAGTGACTCCCCTTCAAAGGTGTGGAAGTGAAACAAGACCACCATCCCTCTCCCCATCTCTTGTACCCAGTTGTAAGACTTGTCGGTGTGTTGAGATGAACGCTGTGGATAATCTGGAAGTATTTACCCAGAAGCAACAAGTGACATTACGACCACCACTCCGGGATATATTAGGACAAACACATCACCCAGATGACATAGATAACGATGTAGAATTTGATGTAGCGAGCGTGCTAGTCGGACCAGGTAGGTAGGTAGGTAGGTGACCGCGTGTGGCCTGAAGTAAGAGGCGAAGATAATCCACTGTGGAATGTTATCATGGGAGGGAGAGAGAACATACCTGTCTCTAGACCTCCCAGCTGTATACACTACTGCAAATTACCTCTAATTATACACACACAACTTGAACAACTACAGCCCTCGTAAATACCGAATACTCGATATAATTATAGCAAATAAGAGGAGTGAGTTTCAAGGTGGAGGTTTAACTCACATGAAGTATGACTTGAGACTCTAACATCACGGCCGCCATGATAAGTTCTTTGTTAGATGACGCCTCGCCGTAACTCCTCCCCGTTACCACATACATCAACCAAACCACCAGTAAACTTTGCAAACGCACTGGTCGAGTTTTTGTGACGAATAACAAGTTAATTTAAAACAAAAGAATGCCTATCCGACGTTTTTGCGCTTTTGTAGTTTTTTTTTTGTACGCCCGCAGTAGTGCACCATCTCGACCCCGCTATCGTCAACAAACACGGGTTCACCTCCTCGTCTGTCGTCGTCACACGGGGTAGTTGTGTCTGCCAGCCTTCAGTGTCTCCACGTCCCTTACTCGTGAAAATATACTCCTTTAGATTACCTGAGCGTGTCATCGTCGCTGAGAAAGGTGTAGCGGAAGGAGGAGGGGCGTGCGAGTGCGTGCAGGGGCCAGAGGGCATCATGACTACTGAGAGAAAGACGTACGCTGGATGATCATGCTATGTCTAACTCCCTTAACACCACCCAATATATTTGAGCTAAGCGGCTACTGGCACTTATTAGTTCCTGCTTAATTAGCACGACTCTTATCCCCAGAACGAGTTAATGGGTGGTTTCTCCTCCGTGATGTATCATGGAGGAGAGGGTGAGGGTGGTGACCAGAGTGTGGGGGTCCAGGTGTGAGTGAGAGGCCCCCAGGCGGTGCAACCAATCCACTTCTGCGAGTGATTTGCCAGCCCATGGAAATGATTGGAGAGAAAGGGGATTTTAAGTAGAGGGAATTCTTCAAGCGACCTCAGCGAGAATAATGTAGTCGGGGTGAGGTGTGTTTATAACGAGGGCGGGAAAGTAACGTTTAACGAGGCTCTTAGTGTTGAGATCAAGCGTTTATGGTGGGGGGGAAATAAATGACGAGGAATAGTTAATCTCGTCGGGGATTGATTTCGACGTAATAATCCTCATTAAACGTCATAAATTCTTCCTCTAAAACCATCTCCCTGTTTTCTACTTCTACTGAACGGAATCTTTTGTCGTTACTGAAAGAAAGATGATTTTTTTTCTGTTAAGTGAATAATAAAATAACTAAAATAAGGAAACATCTTTACTGATTTGCCGTTGAAATGTAATTAATTAAGGATTACCTTTGTGTAATTCGTAATGTATACCTGAGTGTATCTACCTGTTGTTTCTCACTTATTAGTCTTTTCGGATCACCTAAGATATCATTACCTAAGCTAACCTAACCTAAGCTATCCTAACCAACAGTAACTTAACCTAACCAAACTTAACATAACTTAGCCTAACCACAGGTCGCCACGCCCACCAGTCACCACCACAAATCACCACGTCTACCACATGTCACCACGCCCACCACAAATAACCACGCCCCCGAGTCACCATAAATCGCCACAAATCACCACGCTCACCTACAATTCACCACACCCTCTACAAACACCACGCCCACCACCAAGTCATCATGCCCATCACCGAGTCACCACGCCCACCGAGTCACCACCAACAATTCACCACGCCCACCAAGTCACCACCAACAATTCACCACGCCCACCAAGTCACCACCAACAATTCACCACGCCCACCAAGTCACCACCAACAATTCACCACGCCCCTCCACAAATCACCACGTGTCTTATTTCTGAACTGTTAAATTGTGGGCTTGAGAATGACCCAATGATTCTAATGGTTTGGTGTCCCGTTATTACCCACCGTGTCCTCAGCTTTAATAATATATCAGTTTCTTGTCTGTGTGTGGGTGGGTGTGGGTGGGTGTGGGTGTAGGTGGGGTGGGTGTGGGTTGGTGTGTGTGTGTGTGTGTTTCAGAGTTATCCCTACACTGTCACTGCCTCACTCGACACTGTCACACTCAACACTGTCACTGCCTCACTCAACACTGTTACTGCCACGCTCGACACTGTCACTGCCACACTCAACTGTTGCTGCCTCACTCGACACTGTCACTGCCACACTCAACACTGTCGCTGCATCACTCGACACTGTCACTGCAACACTGTCACTGCCATACTCGACACTTTCACTGCCACACTCAACACTGTCACTGCCTCACTCGACACTGTCACTACAACACTGTCACTGCCACACTCGACACTTTCACTGCCACACTCGACACTGTCACTGTCACACTCGACACTGTCACTGCCACACTCAACACTGTCACTGCCTCACTCGACACTGTCACTGCAACACTGTCACTGCCTCCCTCGACACTGTCACACTGAAGTCAAATTACCAATCAGGTAGTACAAGTGTCTATGCCAAATCAACTTGCTTATCAACCTAACCTAACCTAACCTAGCTTAACCTAATCCAACCTAACCTAACCCCCTCCATTCCTCTCCTCCCTCACTCCTTCATCAACACCAGAAAATTGTGACCCTCCTCCTCCTCCCTCTCCATCCTACCCCCCCCCTCCCCCTTCCATCTTACCCTCCACCCCTACCCGCTGCTACCTTTTTTACCCCTCCCACCAGCCCAGCCTACCCTCCCTCCCTCCCTCCCTCCGTCCCTCCAACCCTTCACCCCTCACCTACCTTTTCTCCCTCCTCCCCTCCATCTACCCCCCCCTCTAACTTCCCTCTCTCCCTCCTCCATTCTCTCCGTGGACGGGTGTGTGTTTAGCGTCAAGAGGAACCCAAATGATATCGCGTGTTGAACATATGGTAGATGGTCCTCTCCAGCCCGTAGATGGTGAAATGTTCCTGGGAGTGTCACCATCACTACCATTATCACCATCACTATCATCATAATCACCATCACTATTATCATTATCACCATCACTACCATCATAATCACCATCACTATCATCATTATCACCATCACTACCATCATAATCACCATCACTATCATCACTACATCATCACTACCATCATTATCATCTAATCTAATCTACCCTAACGTAACCTAACCTTAACCAACCTAGCTTAACGTAACGTAACGAAACGTAACGTAACGAAACGTAACCTAACCTAACCTTACCCCCCCCCCCTTCAGGTGCTAAGTAATGACCTTCCAGCCTTACTATCCATTAATTAGCCCACCAGGTAGCGACATACACACCTCGTAATTACTACCTGCGTGAAGGTAAACCATAATTAAAATTCTCCAGCATGTAATTACTAATGGCCAATTATGTGTCAAACCAGTGCTGCTGACAAGTGATTATTACTATCATCACTCCTACAACGTCTTCTGTCAGGCAATGTTGGTACACTCACTCTCTCAATTGCTTGTTAGGTTTGAGTTGTTAATGAATCTCTAACTAACATTTGCTAACTAACTACGGATTCTCTCAACTGCTTGTTATTCTTGAATTTCTAACTACCAATTGCGAACAAACTACTACTACTACTACTCTCTCGATTGCTTGTTAGGTTTGAGTTGTTAATTAATCTCTAACTACCATTTGCTAGCCTAACCACGGATTCATCACATGAAAAAAAACATGATTAAATCACTATAATAACAGCAATAACCTAACCTAACCTAAGCTAACCCAACCCAACCCAACCTTGACCTAATTAATTCCTATTACCTTTTGTAACGATAAAATCTGTATCGCATAAGCCGATTTAATCTCACACAAACAACGTAAATTTAATAGCGATAATCGGCCACAAAAATAAACAGATTTAACCCGATAAAAATATGTTAATAAAAGTTGATAAATGAAACAAAGCGTAAAAGAGAGAGAGAGAGCTAGCGAAAGTGAGAGAGACAATTAGAGAAAGAAAAGAAAGAAAGACAGAAAAGGCCCAAAACCCATGACCTGCGTAGCGTGCAAATAAATCGTCTTTCCCGTCATCATCTCTTCTTTACATGAAATTGGTATTTGTTGTTGTCGAGATATTGTTCAGGCGAGACAGCTGGAAACGGTAATTATCAGCCTTTTTGTGACTGTGGCTCTCTGACTGCTAGGATGAAAGACCCAACCAGCTAGCATCACTCTCTCTCTCCCTCCCGAGCACCTCCACACATACAAGGGGGGGGGGGGAAGAGAGGAGGGAAGAAAGTAGAAGTGAGGGAAGGAAGAGGGAGAGACGAAGAGAGGAGGAAGGAAGGAAGGAGAGGGAAGTAGGAGGAGGGGGAGGGAATTCCGAGTCACTGTCCCCCCCTCGCGATACTGTAATTAAACTCGAAGGGTAAACTAAACTATAAGCTGCCGTCTTTGTAACACTGTGTGATGAGTGAACGAAAAGATCAAATAAATAAAATAAATAAAAATATACAGGTGTGTGATATATGATGATGATGATGATGATGGTGATGATGATGATGATGATGATGATGATGATGATGATGATGGTGATAGTGATGATGATAATGATTATGGTGGTGATGATGATGATGATGATGATTATGATGATGGTGATAGTGATAGTGATGATGATGATGATGATGGTGATGATGATGATGATGATGATAATGATGATGATGATGATGATGATGTGATGATGTTGGTGATGGATGATGGCGATAGTGATGATGATGATAATGATGATGATGATGGTGATGATGATGATGATGGTGATGATGATGATGATGATGATGGTGATGATGATGATGATGGTGATGATGATGATGATGAGATGATGATGGCGGATGATGGTGATGATGGTGATGATGGTGATGATGGTGATGATGATGATGATGGTGATGATGATGATGAGGATGATGAGATGGTGATGATGGTGATGTTGATGATGATGATGATAGTGATGTTGATGATGATGATAATAGTGATGATGAAGATGATGATGTTGGTGATGATGGTGATGATGATGATGATGATGGTGATGTTGATGATGATGATAATAGTGATGATGATGATAATAGTGATGATGATGATGATGATGATGATGATGATGATGATGGTGATGATGATGACGGTGATGTTGATGATGATGATAATAGTGATGATGATGATGATGATGATGATGATGATGATGTGATGGTGGTGGTGATGATGAATGATGATGATGATGATGATAGTGATGATGATGATGATGGTGGATGATGATGATGATGATGATGATGATGATGATGATGATGGTGATGATGATGGTGTGATGATGATGATGATGATGATGATGATGATGATGTGATGATGATGATGATGATGATGGTGATGATGATGATGATGATGATGATGATGAATGATGATGGTGATGATGATGATGGTGATGATGATGATGATGGTGATGATGATGATGATGATGGTGATGATGATGATGATGATGATGGTGATGATGATGATGATGATGATGATGATGATGATGATGATGATGATGGATGATGATGGTGATGAGTGATGATGATGATGATGATGATGTCGATGATGATGATGATGATGATGGATGATGATGGTGATGATGATGATAGTAATGATGATGATGATGATGATAGTGATGATGATGATGATGATGATGATGATGATGATGATGTTGGTGATGATGATGATAATGATTATGGTGATGATGATGATGATGATGGTGATGATGATGATGATGATGATGATGATGAAAAACAAGAAGAAAAACAAAATGAAGATCCAAAAGAAAAACAAAAAGAAACAAAAAATGAAAATCAAAACACACATCTAATCCTATATATATAAATATATACTTTAGAATATAAAAATTTCCTCAATGTAAATTTATTCTTTAAAAAAAATAATCCCCTTTTTTTTAGAAACCTTCGAATAATTATTTTTCCTTCAGTTATAATCTCTTAATAAACGATGTAAATAAAATTAAATATTTATTTCTTCATAATTAACACTAAATAACACACCAATACCGTATCCTATCACACTGTAAGCTTTATTTTAGAACAAATTTTTAATCTGTTTACGTTTTGTGGAATATATCTCCTCCCCGCCTGTTTTGGTCTTGTATACAGCGGGTTATTAACGTGTATCATACAAGCTTTGATCTTAGTGATAACAGGTGACCAGAGAAGCAATAAATGTTGTTAAAAATGATCAATAATAAAAGTAGGAAATTCGAGTCTATTGTTTTTATTGTGTGTGTCCTTATACATACATACATACATACATACATACATACATATACTTTATCCCTCTCATGTACTCAGTACCAAGATGACCTGACCTCAAGAATCCATTATTCACCTCATTATAATTAGGTCAAGGTTAATTAAGACCAACATCCACACAGGTAAGTTAATGAGAGTTAATGAGATCGACTCCTATCTGTTGATTATGGTAAATAAATAATGTCCTAACTGGTTAATGCCCTAATTTGCATTTCTACCTGAAGATGTGAGAAAGTATATAACTGATTCTCTTAATAACGACACAAAGGTGGATTCTAAGAGGTCAATGAACACAAGCTACACCTTAATTAGACAGGTGAGAATATATATCTACCTGTGTTACCTTTATGAATGGTTAATGGGGTTAATATCGAATAGAAAAAAAAACAAAAGGAATCGTTGTCATTATTCCTAGTTAATGGTAAAATAAACGTACAATTCTTGGAGATAATATTGACAAAGAGAATGAAACTATCTCTCAAGTGGTTATAAAAGAGAGATAAGATTCTAGTCAGTATCTCGCTCTCTTTAAATGAATAATGTCTCTCATAAGCAAGACATGAATCAGACGTAACTACCCTGTGATGACATTAACAAGCGATAATTAACTCCGGGTAGCCAAGTCTTTTTCTTAAATATTTATATCAATCAAGTACTGTTTTAGTACTTGAACGACAGAAGACTTCATTTTAAGGTATAATTGAGCTCTTATTATGTCTAACTTATTTCTATAAACTTACACATTATTATATACAGTACATAATTCTTTTATTTTTACTATTTAATTTAACTCCTCATTTAACTCTATCCTAATCAACAATAATTAACTCATATATTCTTATTAATTATCAAGCAATCATCATTTTAAAATTATATTGTTAATTAAAACTGAAACATAAACACAAATTAAGGACATACAAACATACGCTTCTCTTAGTGTAAACATAACAAGTTCCCATGTTGAAGAATTACACCGACATCAGAGACCATGTTAAAAAGCCTAAAATATTTTAAATACGATCATTAATTCCTATAATTAGTTAGAGTAATAATTAGCTTTATATGTGGAGAATAAAAGTATATTGTAGAGTGTTCCTTGGTCATTACTTTACCAATAGGTGTTGGGTATATGTGAGTGGAGGGCGGGCAGGCAGAGTAAGTGAAACGTGGCAGCCTGGGACCGTAGAGTTTTATAGCATGGGTCCCGGGTTGTTTGGTGATGGGTGATGCATCTCTCTCTCTCTCTCTCTCTCTCTCTCTCTCTCTCTCTCTCCTTGTACGTGTGTTTGTGTGTGTGTGTGTATGTGACGTCCAAGGACAGTCTTAGTACCTAATTATGTATCCAGTTAAAGACTTGAGGAATAAGACCACGGGATTACTACCACTACTACCACCACCACCACCTTCCCTCTCCCAAAGACTACCACCACCTCAACCAAATACTACCACTACCACCTCCTTCTCTCAACCATCCCTCGGCTAATCCCTAAGTAATTTCCTACATTACCCAGTTACCACGAGTAAATTTGGTAATGTTTTAGTTTAAAGTATTAAGTAAGATCTTCTATCATTTGCTTTTTTTACGGTTTAAGATGATTACGAGGAAGATTGTGATGGATAGTGTAGTTGGTGATTTGGGGTTAACTGGGGATGTTGATGTGTTGTGGGATTTGGGGGGATTTGGGGGGATTTATGGGGGTTTTATGGGGTTTTGTGGGATTTAGGGGATTTAGGTGCTGTATTTGGTTCGAATTGTGAAGGGATTTTCTTTCATCGTTTTGAGTTTTATTTTGTCTTCATTATGTGAGGACTTTCCCAATGGATTTTTTTATTTATTTTTTTTTACTTGCTTCATTAACAATGTTTCCTTCGATAGATTTTCCAAATTTCTTCACGAGCTAAGAATTTCTCACTGGATTTTAAATTTCATCATACCATACGTGTCTAGATTCACATTCCCAAATAATTTCTTAAGTCTCAACAATTTCATTCAGTTTTAACAATAGAAAAAAAATACCTCATTACTCTAATATCATTCATATGTAAGAAAATCTTCCACTTGTATATAATTTCTTCTTGTTTATTTCAGGTTTACGTAAAATATTTGTCCTCAGTACATATATTTCGCTCTATCTTGTTTAAGCTTACACAAACATACTGTATCTTAACTCAATAAAGCTTTTCTACTTTGTTGTTTGTCCTGGAGGAGGGAAAGAATATCCAGCCAGCTTAAAATTATTGTCGACCCACAACACAGGGATCTAGTTAAGCTGACATAAAGGGAGTAGAGAGAGAGAGAGAGAGAGAGAGAGAGAGAGAGAGAGAGAGAGAGAGAGAGAGAGAGAGAGAGAGAGAGAGAGAGAGAGAGAGATTGTATGGGCAAAAATAAATATTCACGCCTCTCTCTCTCTCTCTCTCTCTCTCTCTCTCTCTCTCTCTCTCTCTCTCTCTCTCACCTGGCTATACCTTGTGTCTGGTAGTAATTTACAACTCTGTCTTACTACAAACAATTAGTACTCAAAATCGTCACAAACAGTACTCAAGACCACAAAAAGTACTCAAGTCGCCCCAAACAGTACTCAAATTACCACAAACAGTACTCACATCACCACAAGCACAAACACCTACAGTCCCTTGTGCTTCCTCCTGCATTAACATAAAAAAGTTCAGATTTCTTTAATGATGACAATAAATTACCAAAGTTTATTTCCTTGGTTCTTCTGCCTCAATGTACAGCCTTTGTTTGTTGAAGTTTAACTGAGTTGTGGGGAGGGGTGTGGGGAGTGTGGTGTGGTAGAGTTTACTGTGGGGAGTTTAATGTGGTGAATATTGCTTTAACCAACCATTACAAACCACAGCTGTAAACCATTTCAAACTACAACTGTAAACCATTTCAATCCACAGCTGTAAACCATTTCAAACCACAGCTATAAACCATTACAAACCACAGCTGTAAACCCCCAAAATACTGGTTTACACCTAAACAAAACCACACACACACACATTTACACTTTTTTACAACTCAAACACTTTACAACAACAGCGGCTTGACCTGAATCCCGTAGAAGATAAATTACTCTTTTAAAACAACGGATACAAAAAGCATTTTGGATACTAACATTCAACCGGACACGATTACTCTAGTGTGACAAATGTTTATATTGTCACAGAGAGCTATCGTTCTCAAGTGGATGTATTTAGACAGACAAACACTTAATTCAGATACTAATAAGAGCACTACATTCATACAATCATACTTATACAGTCAAATACAAGTTGTAGTATGAGTATTGGATCCAAACAAACATGTATACAGTCAAACACCAAACAGTATCCAGGTCAATAATTCCCCCAAAAAACACATTTATAATAGGGTAGAGGAAGTTATATAAACACCTTCACGTTTATATAACCTGGAGTTAATTATTAGTGTAGTGGGTGAGAAATCCAAGATGGCCGACAGAGATGCTTTCGCTTTAAAATTCTTCCCGTTGTCATATATATTGTTAATAAATAATTTGAATACCATTTTAATTTTGTTTTATTAAATTTTATAATAATTCTATGTTTTTTAATATATTTTATTGATATATGAACCTAAAATGGCCTCCGTTTAGATGTTATTGACAATATTTTATCATAGTGAAAAATAACCGAATGTATTAGTTAAAATTTATGAAATTAAGAATTACAAAATAAATTTGTGTGATTTTTGTCCACTTGTGATAATGAAAAATAATATCTAAAAATAAAATATATTGAATACAGAAATAAAATTAAAAATATAAAATGAAAAATAGAAACTTACTAAATATTTATATAATAATGATTTACTGAAATACTGTGATAGATATTGGTTATGTTATTAGAGTGTGAGTTGCCTTAAGGTACTTGAGATTAATTGATGTTTTAAAATCAATTGAAGGAAAAGGCCCTTTGCATGATTAATACACACATACACACTATAACATACATACTGTGCACGCACAGACAGACAGACAGACACACACACAGACACACACAGACACACACACTCACACACACACACACACACACACACGCACACACACACACACACCTCTCCCATATGTTACCTTATCCTCCCCCCCACTATGTCACACAATACTCTCTACCTATCCACCCTCACCCTACCCTCCCCCCACCCTCCAACCCTCACCCAACCCCCCACTATGTCACACAATACACTCTACCTATCCACCCTCACCCTACCCTCACCCCCCCTCCCACCCTACCCCTCCCTCCCCACTATGTCACACAATACTCTCTACCTATCCACCCACACCCTACCCTCCCCCCACCCTCCTACCCTCACCCTACCCTCCCCCGACCCCACCCTACTCCCCCCTATCCACCCCGTAACTACATGTGACCTACGCCAGTCTAGCTACACTGTCATTCAAGGATGCACAGTGTTCTTTAAACCTATTACCGCCATTACTGTCAACAGAGACACTTAAGAGGAGAAAAATGTGAGGAACTAGGCACCTTAGAGTGACCTGAAACCTCCATTAATAGCCTCTATGTCAAGATGAATTAAGGGTGAGTTTAGTGATAGTTCCACCCTTCTACGATATCGAGTAGAAAATGGTCCTAGACAAAGGACAATGACCTCTATGTCAAAGGGAAATTAAAGGCGAATTTAGTGTTATTTTGATCTTTTGAGTGTAGGTTTAAAATGGCCTTAACCGAGGTAAGAGAAGTAATCCTAAATAACCTCTATATCAAGATGAATTAAAGATCAAAATAGGGTAAAATTTTCTCGGACCAAGACTCAGGTATGCAGTAGTGACGTAAGCAATATTCAAGAACCAAAGGTCAAATGAACCTTAAGTCTGGAGTGAATAGAGGCGCGTCCCTTTTAGTACCTGGTGTTGTAGTTACCTGAATGACTGACTCGATGAAGATGGGAGTGCTGTTTAGAGAAAGTTGAAGGGAAAGACGGATAAACAGGACACAATGATAAATAGGAGGCAGTAGAGGTGTGATAACGAGACAAGGGAGAATAATGATGGTAGGAAACAATAGAGAAATAGTCTATTGGATCTATTCTTCACTCTTCTTCACCATCATCAGTTTATTCCGCGTGATAAAACTGATTCAGACACAACAACCAATCAGAGAAGCTAATTCAAACACATCAACCAATTAGAGAAGCTAGAACTTATGACGTCACAATGAAGGCGGAATAACCATTCAGAGAAGCTAGCTAGAACTTATGACGACACAATGAGGGCACAGTAACCAATCAGAGAAGCTAGCTAGAACTTATGACAACGCAATGAGGGTGGAATAACCAATTAGAGAAGCTAGAAATAATGATGTCACAATGAGGGTGGAATAACCAATCAGAGAAGCTAGCTATAACTTATGACAACACAATGAGGGTGGAATAACCAATCAGAGAAGCTAGCTAGAACTTATGACGACACAATGAGGGTGGAATAACCAATCAGAGAAGCTAGCTATAACTTATGACGACACAATGAGGGTGGAATAACCAATCAGAGAAGCTAGCTAGAACTTATGACGACACAATGAGGGTGGAATAACCAATCAGAGAAGCTAGCTATAACTTATGACGACACAATGAGGGAGAAGTTTCAATAATGCCATTCACAAAAACAGAAATTAATGGCATTTTAATTCTGTAATTATATTTAAACCTACGATATAAATTCTTAAAAGTATATATACGGTAAATAATTCTCTAGATCAGGAGATATAACGAATAATTCCCCCAAAATAACGTTAGTGAAGGTTGTAAGGTAAATAATAATAAAAGAAATGTATTTGTAGTTGATCTCTCTCTCTCTCTCCTCAGATATTCCCTAACAAAACACAAAGAAATTAAAAGAAAATAAGAAAACAAGATAAA
>NW_024734724.1:0-4729 GCF_018991925.1 Homarus americanus | reverse complement strand
TGTCGGCCTCCAGTTAAACGTCCTCCGGTTCTTGTCGGCCTCCAGTTAAAGGTTCTCCAGTTCTTGTCGGCCTCCAGTTATAGGTCCTCCAGTTCTTGTCGGCCTCCAGTTATAGGTCCTCCAGTTCTTGTAGGCCTCCAGTTATAGGTTCTCCATTTCTTGTCGGCCTCCAATTAAACGTCCTCCGGTTCTTGTTGGCCTCCAGTTAAAGGTCCTCCGGTTCTTGGCAGCCTCCAGTCAAGAGAATGATGAGGGTAGTGTTCTTACAAGCTCTTGATAATATACCGAAAGATTTCAGGCTCTTAGTTTTATTGTTCATAAATATTGTGAGGAGACAGAAGGAGGCAGAGTGTGTGACTGATGTGTCTTAGCTATCTGTCTCTACCTGTTCATTAAGAGGGTTTTATTTCATGCCGTGTTGGGAGAAGCTCAATGTTTAATTAGCCGTGGGAATATAAGGTTGTCTCCCTATTATTTGAACCCGCCCCCATCACTTTCCTTCCCCTCCCCCCATCATCCTCTCCCAATTCATTTCTCCCTACTCGCCCCCCTTCCCTACTTACCACTCTGTCAAATTACCCCCTCTCTACTCACCCCCTCCCTACTCACCCCCTCCCTACTCACCCCCTCCCTACTCACCCCCTCCCTTCACACTGCCTCCTCTCACCTCTCCTTCTCACTCTCCCTACTCACCCCCTCCTCTCACCCTCCTCTTCTCACCCTCCCACTACTCCTCCTCCTCACCCCCTCCCTACCCACCCCTCCTTACGTGCAGTGTTGCGGTTCTCAGTGATCAAGATAACCAGATGTAGTAGTTATAGTATTACATAAAGTTAATAACAACAGGACTATTGATCGTGTCGTTTATATCTTGTTGGGGAAATAAAAGGTAATATTATCCTTCGAAATATTCTGAGTTAAAATCACGGTGTTATCTTTTTTTATGACCGGTTATAGTAATGGTGGGAAAAATGGACTGGAATTACTAAGGCTGCACCTGATTCCATTATTATTTTTTTTATGGTATCTGAGGAAATGAAATAACAAAATTGTCGTGGGAATATTTAGTGTTGTTAATATCACCGTGTGTCTAACATTTTGTAGTAGTTTAATATTGAAATGTGGTTCTAATAGTTATGGAAGTTATTAAAAGAGTATTTATAATCTGTATTACAAGTATTATAAACACACTAGGTATTGATCGTTTTAAATGATATAATACCTATGTTACATACTAACAGTGTGTCTCTACAACATCGAGATCTGACACAGGTTCCGGGTTAAGTGGTGGTAGTTTTGCGTGAGGAAGGTTGGTTTGTACCGTGTGAGGCGATGTTATTATTATTATTATTATTATTATTATTATTATTATTATTATTATTATTATTATTATTATTATTATTATTATTATTATTATTATTATTATTATTATTATTATTACTGTTGTTGTTGTAGTTATTATTATGGTTGTTGTTGTTAGTAGTAGTAGTATCATTATTATTATTAAACTTGTTTTATTTGTCAGGCTGTGTGTCTGTCCGTGTAAACTTGGACACAAGGCTAATACCCTGGCCGTGTGTTAGGTCAGTTGTTGCTGGCCAGGGGTCACTTGTGGTCATCATCAGCCCTCAACCACGTGACGTCACCCTACACCCGAGGTCGGAGTCTCTGAGGCTCTTAAGTTATTTTTTTCTCGTAACTGAAGGTTTAAGAAGACGTTTAACTGATTGACTTGAAATTTAATCACAAAATTATCGCGTCCAAACTCATTTAAAACATTACACTGAGTTCGAGGATGAAATTTGACCTCGTCTCAGGAGCTCGTAAGGTATTTTTTTCGCGTCAGTTGAGATTTAAGAACACTTTACGCTAAATCATCGAAATAACCTCCAATATGGCGTCAGATGTGGGTTGAGACTGTACAGAATATTTTTTAATCCGGATGCTTGACACATATTCGTCAAGTAATGTTATTCTCCCTAACAGACAGCACAGGTCAGAGGTCACGGTACAGTCTCAGTATATATTGAACGTCATTTATGTACCACCAATTTTATTTCGTATCTTAAGTGACTTCCTCAATTGATTTTTTAAGATGAGAGAAATTAAAGTAAGTAGTTACTCTCTCATAACCTAAAATTAAGGGAAAAACACAACACGATGCTGGAAACTTCAGGAACTCGGGACGACCCCTGACTTTTTGTAACCCTTCTTGTGGAATGTGAGGCTGAGGTAAGTCTCGTGTGTCACCTGGCATGAGGTTTGTGTCATGTGTCACCTGGACTGAGGAATGTGGTATACTGGTATGTGTCACCTGGCCTGAGCTATGTGTCATGTGTCACCTGGCCTGAGGTATGTGTCATGTGTTACCTGGACTGAGGAATGTGGTATACTGGTATGTGTCACCTGGCCTGAGCTATGTGTCATATGTCACCTGGCCTGAGCTGTGTCATGTGTCACCTGACCTGAGGTATGTGTCATGTGTCCCCCTGCCTGAGGTATGTGGCATGTGTCACCTGGTCAGATTTATGTATCATTGGTGGCCGGCGGTAACTGTTGACTAATTATGAAATTAAATGAGTCTTTTCTAAATATAAGTCAGTTTATTAGTTTCACAGCCCATAGTGTCTTTGAGTCTTCAGTTAGGCAAAAAAACGTCCACCATTTTTTTTAACGTTTATTGTGTGTGTGTGTGTGTGTGTGTGTGTGTGTGTGTGTGTGTGTGTGTCCTTGGGAGAAAAATGATGCTGTTCATCTTAGCTCTGAAGAATACGAGGAGGAGAGGAAGATAGATGAAGAGGAGTGGGAGGAGGAGGGGGAAGAAGGGGAGGATAATAGATGAAGAGGAGGAGGAGGATAGATGAAGATAAAGGAAGAAGAGGAGGAGGGGGTAAAAGAGGGGGAGGGGAAGGATAGATGAAGAGGGCAGGAGGATAAAGGAAGAGGAGGAGGAAAGAGGAAGAAGAGTAGGAGGGGGAAAGAGGAAAGGAGGAAGATAGATGAAGAGGAGGATAGAGGAAAAGGAGGAGGGGGATTGAGGAAGAGGAGGAGCAGGAGAATAGCTGAAGAGGAGGTGGAGGAAAATAAAAGAGGAGGGAAGAGGAAGAGGAGGGAATAAAGGGAACAAGGGAATAAAGAAGGAAATAAAGCAGAAGGAAAAAAAAACAAGAAGACGAAGAGGAAATAAGAAAGACGAAACGAAAGAATGAAGAAGAATAAGAAGACAAATTATAATACAGAAATCAAGACTTATGGAAACAAAAATATCGTCTTTACTATAAATTTCCTCCAATAATAATAATATCACAGGAAGTATACGAGTAATTTACCTCAGGCTGGGCTAAAACGTTGTGGTTATTTGTAGAATTGGAAGGTGTTACGAGGAGTGGTACAGTGAGATACAGACGTGTAGTGTGACGAGGAAGGTGTTAACAGGCTGGAGGAAATTTTATTTTTATCCATTTGTTCCTCTCCTCCTCCCATTTATCCTTTTTTTCATCCTCTTGTTTTGGGTTTCTCCTCCTCCTCCTCCTCCTCCTCCTCCTCCTACGCCTCCTCCTTCTCCTCCTCCTCCTCCTCCTCCTCCTCCTCCTCCTCCTCCTCCTCCCTCCCTTCCTGTCCCTCCGAGTGAACCACCCAAGGACACACTCCGTCACTACCGGCACCACAACAGTCCAGCAGGATCACATGTTTTCCTCATCACAACATACATCAGCGTCACACACACAGTTCACGGTCGTTGTGTGCGTCTCCTCGCCTCAACTGGTGTTTGTCACGATAGACGCCGCCGAATCTGGCCACTTGGCGTCGATTCTAAGGCCCTGTTCCTCTACCCCGGCAGCTGAGTGTGTTGTGAAGGTTCCCGGGCGACGGTCTGACCAGCCAGTGTTCAGATCATGGGAAGATTTTTGTCACCAGAGCTTTATTTCAATTAATTATAAACCATTCTAACTCTAAGCTAACCTAACTTAACCTAATCTAAAGAAACCTAACCAAACCTAACCTAACCTAACCTAACCTAACCTAACCTAACGTTCCTAACTTAACCTAACCTAACCTAACCTAACGTTCCTAACTTAACCTAACCCCCCAAGGTCAAGTTAGGGTGTATAATCAACCGGATGTAGTCTAACCACTGCCTATTATAAACACACAAGCTCAATATAAACTTTTACCCAGATACAGTTTCTGGACCCATACACACGCCTCTCATATACCTCATGTGTAGGTTCAGGTGTGACCAAAATGTGGGTATTATTGTATCTGTACGTCATACCTAAACATGCATTTGTATTGATGTTTGTAAATGTTTACTCAGAAGGTAAGGTCGTCTGGGTGTTGTCACTAAGTTGTTTTAGAATCTCTACACATATGTGGATCTAATTCATTAAAAACATCTTTTTATATATCTTTATTATTGGTACTTCTATTATTATTATTATTATTATTATTATTATTATTGTTATTATTATTATTATTATTATTATTATTATTATTATTATTATTATTATTATTATTATTATGATTCACAACGAAGTATGTAGGCCACAACATCAATATAAGGAGACCCAAAATTAGTATTGAATTGAATTGAAACATTAGTGAGACGATATATATGAAGACTTTGGTTACACTGTAAACACACTAACTATAACAAGGACCAGCGTGACCACACACTAAGGTAACAAGGAGGGCGAGCGTTAAGAGGGGGAGGGCGCTAACGAGGTGA